>NC_052518.1:33761373-34061373 GCF_014356525.2 Nilaparvata lugens
AGTAATGTATGCGGTCATTTTGTCTTTTATTTCTTGCAGATGCGTTATAGCAGACAGTTCACTTGTAGATGTGTATGAAAGAAGGTGGTGGTAAAACAGTAGTAGTACGCAATGGTTGTAATAACATTATCATCTAAAGACCGTAGCAGCAGCAGCAGTTGTCTAATTGAAGTACTTCCCACTGTACTAGAGCTAGACGCACGCTATCATATGAAATTGGATTGATTAATTTATGGACATACAATAGTGTACCGAATATAATTAAAAATGTAACTCATCTTTTAAGTATGGTGATAGCTTGATTGATTTGGATACAGGCTCCTACGAAATTGATCGTATAATAAATGAAATAAAGAGAAAATTGAACATTGATAGTTCAAATCTAATTATACAAGGAAATAATATGACAATGCTATGTGAATTGAAAGCAGATAAAGATGTTGATTTAACAATGAACACATCACTAGCCGATATACTCGGTTTTGATAGAGAAATTCTTGCAGCAAATAAATGGCATTATTCTAAACGTTTAGTATCCATTACAAATATAACATCGTTCCAGGTTACTTGTAATATTGCATGTGGCAGTTATCGAAATGGGCAAGAGGTTCATACAATTTTTGAATTCCTACCAAAGGTTGCACCTGGTTTTCTAATAAATGAATCACCATCGCCAATTATTACTTTCCATTAAACACACCACAAATTCAATCGATTGTAATTCAAGTAGTTGATCAGAATGGTAAACTAGTTGATTTCCGCGGCGATAGTATAACAATAAGAGTACACATTAGAAAGAAGGAATAGAGAGAGAGAGAGAGAGGCGGTGATGGATCAAGCATGTGTTAGAATGATGTGAGCATTAGTCACGCAAACAACACAAGCGAGAGAGCAAGAAGCGCTACAGAATGGGTTTTGTTGTGTATAACAACCTAGGCGCGAGGAGGTGTGGAGTGGTGGCGGTAGGACTCCTTTTAGCATGCAGCAACCGACACCGTTAGTACTTATCAGTCCGTGAAACTGATAACACATAATCGAGCAAGGTTTTTAGAAAAGCTTGGTTTTAAAGTGAATTGGAAATATGTCGTCAAAACACGCGGCAGCAATTAGTGACATACTAAATGTTGACAAGACATACACTATTATCCAGATATAACAAAATTTGATTATCATACGCATGCGCCGTATGGTAATTTGAAATTTAATAACAATGATGAAATACGTTTGTCGAAATCGTCTCATGACCTTATTTCATTAGTTGCAAAATCTTTTCTTATTGTTGAGGGGAAAATTACATGTACAAAACCGCCGGCAAAAGACAAACCTGATGATCCGCCGGTCGAGGCTGTATATACGCTCAGTTCAAATGCAGTAGCACATATGTTTGATGAGATACGATTTGAGTTGGCAGGTACAGTCGTTGCAAAGAGTCGACTAGTAGGTATTACTTCTACTATTAAATCATATTTAGTGAAACAACTAAACGATAAAAATACATATAATTTAGCAGGTTTCACTGATAGTGCATCAACACTAACTAATAATACTTTTGCTTATTGCGTACCGTTAAAATTACTTCTGCCATTTTTCGAAGATTTTCAATATGTAATTTTGAATATGAGACAAGAGCTTGTGCTTTTGAGGTCCGCAACAGATATTAATTGTATTGAGTCATCGCAAGCAACATCAATGTCATTGGAAATAACAAAATTGCTTTGGAAAGTGCCCTATATTCATGTAGATGATCATTTAAGATTGAAGTTTCTGAAAATTGTCGATCAGGATAGGCCATTGAAAAAATTGTATTCAGAAAATGGGATATCCACGAATATCCTCAGCTGCCGAACAGTGTTAGCACGATTTGGACTATAAAGACGGCTTCAAAAGCTGATACACCGCGATTTGTAATATTAGCATTTCAGACAAACAGGAAAAATGTAATGGGAAAGTCAATGTCGAAATTTGATATGTGCAAATTGCACGATGTTAAACTTTTCCTGAATAGTGAATATCTGCCGTATGATCGTATAAATGGAAACAATCAACTTTTGTACAAAATGTTTATTGAATTTGCGCCCAGCTATTATAATTTAGGACTTCATACTGATTATGGTACAGTTGTAGATTATAAAACTTTTACTGATTGCTGTCCAATAATTGTACTAGATTGTTCACATCAAGCTGATCATTTAACATCGTCAACAGACATTCGATTGGAAATGGAGTTTACAGAAAATGTGCCAAATTTAACGACTGCATATTGTATTTTGATAAGTGACACATTAGTAGAATACAAACCATTGAGCGCATTAGTTCGTGAAGTACAGTAATTTGACGCAAGAGCAAGCTATGCATGACAAAGAAGGAGGAGGGGGGTATATAAAAGTGTGTGTATGAACAGTAATTACATCAGTGTTCAGTTGTAATGTGTTCTAATAGCTTGAATAATAACATAGATATTCCTCAGTCGTCGTCGTCGTCATCGTTATCATCATTATCATCATCATTGTCATCATTGACAAAAGCAAAATTTGATGCATTTGTACATAGAATGTGTGCATGCACCGACGGACAACAGAAAATGGACGATGATGAGCAAGTATCAACAAAATTTCGAGACTTTGGCATACAATGCGACTTGGATAAAGAAGAAGAAGAAGAATTGGAGAAGGAGGCAGCAAGAATTAAGGAGGAGGAGGAGGAGAAGAGTAAAGAAGAATGCGACAGGAAAAATGATGACATTGATTTTGCTGTAGTCGAGTTTCATTTTTTCAAAAGTGATGATAATTTTATCATTATTAAAGAGGTAGCCATAATCGATTACAAACTACGACATATTGTGCTACACTTTAAATCACCATTTCCGAAAACATTACTGAGTAGAAAAATGTACCGTGATGTCAGCTGGCTTGAACATAACTATCATAAAATTAGATGGGACCAAGGCGACTTAATTTACACTGACGCGCTGCTTGCTTCATATTTGCAAAATTATACCCACAATCTATACAAAGGGAAGAGAAAAAACACAGTTTTTGAAAAGGTTACACAACAATGTGCTTACTATGCCGGAGGATATTCAAAAACCAGACTATACAATGTTTGAAAATTCTTGGTGTTTTAGTGTATGCAAAATTCATAACAAATCGTCCAATGGGCGGTGTGCGCTGTTCAGTGCGTATCATTATTTGACAATCTTGATGTGTAACAAGCAAACAAAGGAGAATAGTGCTGCTGCTGCTGCTTCAATGCCTACAAAAAATATGAGTTCATTGAATCGTAATGCTGCTGATATCGATTATACATGCGAAAATAATAGAATGGAAAGTATGAAACATTGTAAGCTGTTAACTAAACAACGAAAACGCAACTATGCCCGACAAGGTTTTTATTTTGATGGGGAAAGCATACTATGTGTTTATTGTGGATTTGATTTGATTTCGCATAAAGCGAGAGTATGCAGTCTGACCTGTAGCGAAAATGTAGGTAGTGGTGGAAGGGAGAAGCGAAAAGCAATAAATTTCACTGTTCTAGTACCACTCATTTAGTGTACCTTCGCTAGCAGCAGATTGAAGAGCTATAATGAATCCACAAACTTGGTCTTATGCGCCAGAATGTTTAGAAATTAAATTACAAAACTACATTGAATGGTATGATTTGTGTCAAAAAGCAATAGAGACAAAAAACAGTAGTATTGCTAGACAATTGAAAGCAATATTTCTAAATACAGTTAATATTAACGATATCAGTGATTACTTAGCTTATTACAGACCCTTTAGTTTGAATGTAAACAAGCTAATAAGAATTGAAGAAGAAATTTTAAGATCGCTAGAGGTGAACAGAGGAGGAGAAGAAGATACGGCGACTAGCTGTAAAGAAGAGGTGGGAGAAGAAAGGAATGTGCCTACATGTAAAGAAGAAGAAGAAGCGACTAGCTGCTGTAAAGAAGAGGTGAACAGTGGAGAAGAAAGGAATGCGGCTACATGTAAAGAAGAAGAAGAAGAAGAAGAAGGTAGAAAGCGAGAGTGCGTGTAAAGGTGAATGGCGGGAAGTCAACAGAAGGAAAGGTGTGAGGAGGCGGAGGGGAGAACGAGTCAACAGAAGGAATGTGGAAGGAGTCGACAGGAAACGGAATGGGTTGTGGGGGGCTGACGGCTTAACAGGTTTGCTCAGTCTTCAACCGACAACCCACGCAAGCATATAGCTGCTTTGTTATTCTTGCACTCGATCGCGCTCGCGGTAAGCTTTTATTATTATTATTATGGATCACCATCTGCAGAGAAGCAACACTGGAAATGATAGACTTTTTAGTATGAAGTCATTCAATTATATTTCGAAAACTGAATATCCAACGGTCTCACTCAAAGATCTTGACCATGATTCGTGGTACCGTGTTGTACACGCTAGATTGGTGAGAACACAGCAGGGACAGCGAATCATAATGAGGTTATACGATCATGACAGCAATGGTGACTATTATTGCGAAGTTTACTTACCTGAGAAATTTCTGAGTGTATTGAATCTTCAAACACTTGAGGATTTCAACAAACAAAAACTCTATCTGAAGTGTGTACAGCGAGAAGGTAAATCGCCTCTTGTTCTTCTAGAAGAAGAAAGGAATATATGAAAAAAAAATAAATAAAAAATAAAAATAAAAAAAAAAACCCCATTCCCATCATTGATTGTGCAATAGGCCTAATGTTGATTAATACTTTGTATTGAATAACTAAGTGACATTCAATTAGAGTTTTCTCAATATGGGGATAGCACATTAAAAAAAGCGCCACCATTCCTTTTACAGCATAGTGTGGGAAAAATAACAATTCTCATGAAATGTAATTTTTTTCATTCTTCCTGTGGTGGTGGAAAAAGGAACATGCACTATATTGTTGTGCAATAGGCCTAATGTTGATTAACACTTTGTAATGAATAACTATAGTAGTATGTAGAATAGATAAGCCTATCTATTCTACATCCTATTATAGCAACATTCAATTAGAGTTTTCTCAATATGGGGAAAGCACATTAAAAAAAGCGCCACCATTCCTTTTACAGCATAGTGTGGGGAAAATGACATCTCATACAAACAAATATGAAATGTAATTTTTTTCATTCTTCCTGTGGTGGAGGAAAACAAGGAACATAGTTTAATTTGCACCAAACTTTGAACGCTAGTAGTGTAGTTTGAGAGTTTAGCGCTAGTAGTGTAGTTTGAGAGTTTAAAGATTTTAAATGTGGGGATATTTTTAATATGCAAATTAAGCAGGTGTTAACTGGGGCAGATGTCAGAACACCTGCTACAACAAAGATGGCCGCCGTCGGGGGCACTTCCTGGGTAGGGGAACCTCTTGGTTGGGGAGATGGACACCTGCTACAATGGCCGTCGCCTCTTCCTATTGGTTGGGGTGGTGGGGGACAAAATTACACTAGGGAAGGGGGACGCCATTTTGAACACGCCCCTTGCTTCCTATTGGCTGGGGGCGGGGCCAAAATGGCTGACTAGGGCAGGGGGGGTGGAGGGGGGCGGGGCCAAAATGGCTGACTGCGGCAGGGGGGGTGGAGGGGGGCGGGGCCAAAATGGCTGACTGGGGCAGGGGGGGTGGAGGGGGGCGTGGCCACGCCCCTTGATTCCTATTGGCTGGGGGCGGGGCCAAAATGGCCGACTGGGGCTGGGGGGGTGGAGGGGGGAGGCCACACCCCTCGATTTCTATTGGATAGGCAGCTCTCTCAAAACACCACTACTTATAAGATTTATAGTTTTTTAATGTAAAAATAAAGAATTGAAAAGGTTATTTATTCAGAATAATAAAATTAAGGTAATCCTTCTCCATCTTTTCACGATAAAATATTGTAAAAATGTATTTTAAAAACGTTATTTTCATGTGAATTTTTGGAAATTTTCATGCAAAAGAAATTACCAAATGTGGGACAAGAAATGTAGAAAAAAACGTTTTATTCATGTTCTTTTCTGAGAGTTCAGTATACATGTTCAGTATAACGTGAAAATGTAGAAACAAAAAAACCGTTATTCTCAAGTTTTAGTTTCACTTACTTTTCACGTGAAAAGTTGGAACATTTACACTTTACACATGAAAAAATGTGATTTTCTCGACTTTTCCACCAGAATATGACGTTATAATGTAAAACTGTGAGGACATAATTTTCACGTGAAAAAAACGCTCTTGTATTATCTTGGACTTATAAATATGCTAGCAGATTAATTCAGGAAATAAAATCCTTATTTTCCAATTTGTAAAGATTGTATACTTTGAACTGGTATTTGTTCTGGAAATGTTCAAACACCGGATCCTGGAGGAAAATGTAAATGCTTCAAAAATTGAGATTGAATTGAGGTGCAGTAACATAAACCAGTATGTAGCTCAAAAAATTGCTACTTTGAACAGGAAGAGATTAAAGTATTCTGGAGCACCACAATAAGGACCTTTCTTAATAGATAAATGACATGCATATGAGTTATTTTAATAAACAAACTTCTCACATTATTTATGTCTTAACTATTTACATCCCTTAATTTTTCATCAATATGTCAATAGACATCTATTCACTGAATCCAATTCACTTATATTAATTATAGATAATTAAACAGGTATACTCTCTTGTCTGATGCCTGTTGCATCTGGGTTAAAATATTATAATCCTTGCAAATGTTATCTTCATCCTAAGCTGCTCTCCTAGATTTAAAAGAGAATTTTTTCCATAAGGGAAACAGGCTGCTTATAGATGGCTATTGATCTGTATTGATATCAATACAGCTGGTTATGTATTGATATCCATGGCTACCTATTGATGTGTATTGATATCATTAGGTATTTGGGCCAATACATATCCATGGATATGTAATGATTTGTATTGATATCAATAGGTATTTGGGCCAATACACATCAATACATATCCATGGAAATGTATTGATGTGTATTGATATCAATACAGCTGGTTATGTATTGATATCCATGGATATGTATTGATATCAATAGGTATTTGGGCCAATACATATACATGGAAATGTATTGATGTGTATTGATATCAATACAGCAGGTTATGTATTGATATCCATGGATATGTATTGATGTGTATTGATATCAATAGGTATTTGGGCCAATACACATCAATACATATCCATGGATACCTATTGATGTGTATTGGCCCAAATACCTATTGATATCAATACATTTTTTTTTATTGATCTCTATTGATCACTTCCACTAGGGGTAACTTGGATCACATTTATCAACCAATTCATTGGCTTAGATGCTAACCTACTTTTAAACAAAAACATGATACTGTATTTCCTTAAAAATAGGAATCTTGAAAATAGTTGAATAGTTTTTTAATGGTGGATAGAGTACTTGCGTAGCAACCTAGAGATCCCGGATTTAAACCCCACTCAGAGCCAAAAGTTTCTGAACAGGTCACTCCCGTGTTATTGGATAGGCACGTTAAACTGTTGGTCCCGACTGAAGTATGACAGTCGTAAGGCCCATTGACGGCTCAAATGATATATCCAGGCGAGGTGGAACTCCCATCAGGAACTCCCCACCAATAAAAGCCATACGAAAATTATTATTATTAAAGAATGGTTGAATCTTGAAAATGAAGATTTTGAAATAGCAGTTACATATCAATTTACAATGAAAAAAATTAAAATCTTGGAAATAAATAATAAATGAAAAATATGAAGAATCTTGAGAAAGAAGCAGATCATCATAGATAATCAATTAATATAGTAATCATGGTAACCGTCTCATTAAAAAAAATTAATCATTGGCCAGAATCTTGTAAATAGCCAACTAGGCCTATATTCTAGTCAAAGAAATTATTTCAATTTTTTAACACATCATGCTAAAGAGTTTCATACCTTGATGACTATGGTAGGGTACCAATAGGCAATAATAGCATCATTATAAGCCTACTTGAAAGTTATGTAAGCATATTGGCCTAGCCTTTTGAATAATTATTATCAAATTAATTATCAATAATTGCAGTACACACATGTAGAACTACCAGGGGCGAGGCGTGACTTTTTGGCTCAGTCATCTCCAGGAACAATTCAGTTGAAAGTGCGAATGAAAGCTGCACCCCCCTCACTACTTAGAAGATAATTTCATACGATTATTCATAGAGCAAGATAACATCTAGTATAACAGTATAAGATGAACTTACTATTCAAAATCCTACCTTATTTATACAGGAACTCGGCCTCCTGGTTTTGGCTGCGAATTTCTGTATGACTACATTGTAGAAGTCATTCTTCTCTCTCAAAGACTCCAATAGCCCCTTCTCTATCGACAGTAGAGCAAGATTACTCAGTCGTTCTTCTGTCTGGCTCGATCTTTTATAGGTGTGGATCCTTTTGAGCGCTGAAAAACTGCGCTCAACTGATGCTGTGGTTGCTGGAATTGTGCAGGTCAAATTCGCTAGTCGGAACACCTCTTTGAATGATGAATCCAGGCCTTCTCGTTTCAGAAATTGTAGCAAGTCAACTGGTGATTTCTTTTGAAATACTGAAGTACGATAGAACACTACCAATTCACTTTTTAGTCCTTGAAAATCGAAAACTTTTGGATAGAGTTGTTTCAAAAGAACGAATAGAGTGTCAGGAAACATATCTGGGGTGGAATAGAATTCAAAGTTCTTGGGATTCAGAATTTCAAAAAATCTTAAGCTTCCCAATGTTGAAAATCGAGCTTGGATGTGTCCGATTAAATTATCAATAATAGAATAATATATCCTCCTGTATTTTTGTTCAGGAGATACATACTCTTCCTTGGTCTTCTTTCTTGTATTGGGGGGTAGGCCCACGGTGGAAACAGTATTTTCCCACACTGATTTGAAACCTACTGTTTTGCATTGATCACATGATATTTCATCTCTTCCAGTTTCCTTTTCCTTGCAATCTTTGCAACTGATCACCCCTTTCCGATAAAATTTTAGCTCATTTTCAAAGTCTCTTATCACATTCAAACACGTCATTATGTCCGCTTGCTCACTTTGCAAAATATTGTAGATTAAATCAGTTTGTGAGAATAACGGCGAAAATGTGTTTAGAAGAAACACAGTCTGAAAACTTTCAAGATATTGAATGAATCCCATGGCAGTGCATCTGTCTGCTCCTTCCCACTCATCATTTTCGTTCTCATTGATTCTATTGAAAAATTCTATAATCTCTTCTCTGTAAGTTTCAATAGTGTTCACAAGTCGAGATGTGAAACACCACCTGGTGGGTGCAAAGGATGGTATTGACTTCTTCAAATATTGTTGAACCGCAAATGATCTTTTTGAAGAATGCGAGGAGAATGTTGATATCATATTGAGAGTAGAGAAAAATACATTACACTCATGAATCTCATTCATCCCTTGTGATAGTACAAGGTTGAGAACATGTGCGTAGCAATGTGTGAAAAGGGCAGTAGGGTACACGTCTTGCACTTTTTTATGAAGACCAGTCAAAAGACCTGACAACAGCAGCGCCATCGTATGTTTGAACCACAAATTTATCAGCCAAGTTGTACGTTTCTACAGTTCTTTTAACATGAGCCAACAGTCCATCCGCGTAACGATCAGCACTAACATCCGTAAATCCAATGAACCGCTCCTCAACGCATCCATTTTCACGCACAAATCTAAGAATTGTAGACAGCTGCGATTTTTTTCTCACGTCAGGAGTTTCATCAAGCATTATAGAAACAAAACTTGCGTTTTTTATCTTTTTATCTCTCGTTGGATTTCTTCATTTACAATGTCACTTATAATTGTAATCAGCTCATTTTGAATATCACTAGATGTTCCTTTAAAAACTGTTCTTATCACGAGAAAACAGGGAACATGGTCAGCAAAATAGTCTATTTAAACTTTCACTTCCACAGAGCCATTCGTAATTGTCATAGTTCGAGGGTGTGAAATGTCTGGTGTATTTTCTCTTGTTGTCGGTAACTTCATTGGATACATTTTTTAAAACAGTGCAAGGGCGCCTATTTTCAATTAGTAATATTTTTTGTTCAAAAGTCAATGAACTAAAATGTTTGTTTTCCAGTTGAACAATAATATCACTGGCCGCAGCTGCCATTTTAGACTAAAAGAAGAATTACACAACACTTTACATCATCTTTAGAAAATAAAGATTCTAAGAATTAACTTGAACCCGTATTATCAATGACTCTATTAAGCTAGTTGAATCGAATCACTAATTAATGATAGATACAGTCTTAAGCTTAAGAACACTAGAAACTAATAGAAACAATAATTCAATAATTGAATAGAGAACAAACGGTGTTATTCAATCTAATAGTAATAAATAAGTTCCATTACTCAGTACTCAGTAGGCTAATTGAAATCCAAATAATTGGAGTCCACGCCGCGACACTAACCATTAACCGACACTAACCGCGTCCCACACACTACACTTGTTTATTGCTTTTATCTATCGAGTCTAGTTTAGATACAGTTTTGCAAACTAACACCCTATTATCAAACTGAATAATTATCAAAATATCAATAATTAAAAGGACCGGTTTCCGAGCTCGGGATTTAGCTGTTACTTTCAATAGACTCAGAAATTTGACTGTTCCAAGCGCTGCTTCTACGCCCCATTTTAACCCAAATTTCTGACTTCAGAGTTGAAAAGTCTAGATTTAGCTGAATATTAAGCTCGGAAACTGCCCTCAATTATAAAAATAAATTTGGTAAATTGAAAGTGAATCATAATAATTTTTAATTCATTAACAGATTGCAAACAAAATAATTACATTCTATCATCATACGGTTTGCAACACTGGCGCGGAACAGTGGAATCGCAGAAAATAGCGATGTCTTCGACCGTTTACTACACCATCGTGAGAGGGAGTGTGGGAGAGGGATAATGCAGAAGAGTGGTGGTAACCAATGCTAAATAGCATTACTGGAATCGCATATTTTTGAGAATCACACTGAACGGATGGAACTGATGATGATGATGCACTAGTCTACTATTCAAACTTGGCGCGCTCGCTAAAAAACTAATAGCTTTTGGTTTCTTCACCTATTTTTGTATTTTTTCTAAATATTTCAATTCAATTAAATAATATACACATTACATCAACTTCTGTCCAGTCATCGGCGAATCCAAAGATGACCAGACGCCTCGCCTCTGAGAACTACCTACATATTGATTTCAAAATCCTACTTTTTTGCACAAATTTCGAAAGATGAAAGGAAAGATTCAAAAAAAGCCAAAAAAGCCAGGAAAAAGACCAGCTAAACTATACAATTATCAAGTAAAATGTATCTGATGGTTCATGGAAAAGTATCTAGAACACCATATTTCTAATACCAAGAAGAAAAATCTTGTTAGATACTTACTAATATTTCGAAGATTTCAATTTCGAAACGTCATTAAACAAAACGAAAATGGCAAATTCCAAACAGTAAACAAACTATTCAGTGATGCAGAGCTGAAACTGCAATGGTTATCAAAACTGGGCCACAGCACATGTGCAGAATTGATGCATTATGGGTATGTTTCAAAGAAAGGTATCTGATAGATAACTGAGAGATAACATCTGATACCTTGAAAATATGCTCACTAGAACTGTGCCACAGCGCATGTGCAGGAAAGATGCATTGTGGGTAAGTTTCAAAGAGAGGTATCTGATAGATAACTGAGAGATAGCATTTGTTATGTTGAAAAACGGCCATTACTGATATCTAACTGATGTGTATCAGAGACATATCATGTGATATGTATATTTTACATATCATTGATACATAACTGATACATATCTGAAACTTTCTGTGCTGTGTGGGTTATTCATGTAGATTACAATATATACTGGCTTATACACTTAAAATACAATAGCTTACAATACAGCAAAATTATAGATAAATTTACATAATATAGACTAAGAAAATAATTATTGAACTGTATATGATATGAGAAAGCAATTTGTAATATAATAACTATAGATAATTATATTGTTATGCATCTACATGAATTGGCGGAGCTTTGGACTTATCAATGTCCATTCTTCGGAAAGAATATTAAAAATATCCTTCCCACTAACTCTCTACCAAAACGTTAATTTCATTGATTAAACTAAGGATTTATTTATGAATGGAAATATTGTAAAAGTTTCAATTAATATGAATATTTAAGAGAAAAAAAACAGAAAAAAATAAAGTAAAATAATTATATAGGTAGATAAGATCAAATTATTGATTAATAAAATGGAGTAGGCTGAAAGTAGATCAGGGTAATCAACTTTCAGTAATATACAGCAGTATGCAGTGGATGATTAAAATAACATGAGTTTATATGATATATATATATATATATATATATATATATATATATAATATATATATATATATTATATATATATATATATATATATATATTCATTCTATAAAAGGTTTATAGGTTTATATTGGTGGGATGGGTGAGGGATGGGTGAGGGATGGGTGCCATGTGATCGTTCTAGGGCCGGACAGTTTCAGTCATTTGTTCCATAAGATGTTTTTTGAAAGTCAGGATGAAGCTCGCTTGGCTCTCTATGGACCTGATAGAAACAGGAAGTGCATTCCATGCACGACAGGCACTGACTAAAGAGGATTTTGTGAAAATAGTGGTTCGATGGTTGGGTATCCTTAATGTACTTTCTCCGGTTCTAGTATGTGAAGTATCTGACCTCCTACCTTCAGAAACAAATTTGAAATCATCTTTGAAATAGTTCGGATTACCATATTTCAAGATATCTCTAACAAGCTTGACTATTCGAAAACGTCTTTGATCGGGAAGCTTCAATGTTGAACTGGCAATGTGGGCAGGGGTGATATGTTCATCACGTTGAAGAGAGTAGACGAAACTTATAGACAATAATTTTGGCAACACTGTAGTTTATCATTCAGAGTGACTTGCATATCGTTGAGAACAGAATTACAATACATTAAATGTGGAAAGATAAAAGATTGAACCAATAACAATTTAATGTTTCTAGGGAGGATGTCTTGCATTTTCTTCAATGTATGCATTGCTGGAAATACCTTTTTACATGTTTTGTTCACTTGCTCTGACCAGTCAAGAGTATTATTCATAATAATTCCTAAATTTTTCACTGAGCTACAGTAAGGAATGTCATTACCATCTACACTAATTTTGTGAATCGATTCAAGGTCAATATTGTTTGTAAGACGAGAATATCCAATTATAATGGGTTGTGTTTTGATGGGATTAAGCTTAAGGCCATTTTTCTTTGTTCATTCAACTATCGAATTGATATCCTGATTCATTATTCCAACTGTTTCATTAATTTTTGTTATTGGACAGCTTAAATAAATTTGAAGGTCATCTGCATAAGTATGGAAGCTGGAGAACTTGATAATGGAGAAAAGGTCATTAGCATACAAAGTGAATAGGAGAGGGCCTAAAATTGAACCTTGTGGTACTCCATGCATAACATTTTTCCAATTTGACTTGTTGTCACTAAAAGAAACACATTGTTTCCTACCTAAGAGATAGGATTTGAACCAAACTAATGAGTTGTGACTAAAACCAAGAATAGCTAACTTATTTAAAAGAACTTTATGATCAACAATATCAAATACTTTAGAAAATTCGAATAGGGTAAGGATGGTGCATTTTCTTTGGTCCATAGCTGACCTTATATCATCAGTGACACGATGGAGAGCTGGCTCAGTTGAATGGAATTTCCTAAAGCCTGATTGGAAGTTATGAAGATTACTATTGTTGTCTAGAAATTTTACAACTTGAGCATGAATGAGTCTTTCTAGCACTTTGGACAATGCAGGTAAAATACTGATTGGTCTGAAATCCTCAACATTATTGGGTGAAGCAACTTTATTGAGAGGGCGAACCAGAGCAAACTCCCAATTTTTGAGGGAAATTGCCTTCTTCAAGTGACTTGTTGAAAATGTATGTAATGATTGGTAAAACAGCAAATAACATCTTCTTGATAAATTTAATAGGAATTTTGTCTACACCCATAGCATCACTATGATTACGTTTGAATTGTCTTCTTCTGAGATTGGATGAAAATTAAATTGATCAATAAGTGGTATATCTAATTTTGTAACCTGCTCTTCAAGATCATTGATATGATTACCAATGACAACCTCGTCACGTTGGTTTGAATGTAAAATTAAATGTTCATTTATATTCTTCAATGGTAAATCAATTTGGGGATTTGACTTTTGTTTGCCAAGCCCGAATTCTTTTATTCCCTACCAAAGTGATTGAGAGTCTTGTCTATTGTTTGTCATGAACGAATTCAAGTACCTAATCTTTGTGTTCTGTAATTCCTGTTTAACTCTATTTCTGTCTATTATACTCTATCAAACTGTCTAAGTCGAATGTCTTTTTTAATTTTCTATGTGCTTTGTCTCTATGTCCCATCATCTTAAGTATGTCTTCAGTCATCCACGGTATTCGTCATTTTCTATTAATCCTCCTTGTCACATAAGGTGCATGTTTGTCATACAAAGTCAAAGTCCAATTCTCGAAAGTTTTGACCATGTCATCAACTGAGGTAATTTGATGCCATGGAGTCTGAGCCACATCAGTCAGGAAGACGGCTTCATAAAAGTTTTAGAAGTCTCTATAAGTTATAATTTTCTGTTCTGGCTTAGGCATCTTATAGGAAAGTACACAGTAGATCAAATCATGTCTGGAAACAGCTGGGACTGGGATTTGACCTGTTTGAACAACCTCGTTGGGATCACTGATAACATTGAGAAGGTCAATGAGAGTGTCTGATTCATTAGTAGGATGAGTTGGATCGAGAGGTAAAATAGTCATGTTTAGGCATTGGAAGATTGTAGTCAGTTGAAAGTAGTCAAAGTTATGATTTTCATGTTTAAGTCGGTGTTCATATCCCCCATAACTAGGCATAAGAGAAAGCAAGGCATTTTCGAAATTTGTAAAATGACCTATTTTTGGTGGGCAATAACAGATACCAACGAGTAATTTATCAGAACTAGATAAGGATAATTTAAGTAGCATGAACTCTGGTCTGGAACAATACTCCTGTTTAGATGTGATTAAGACTTTTGTTTTGATACTATCTTTCACATAAACTGCTACACCCCCACAAGCTTTATTCAATCTATCATTTCGGAGGAGATTATATCCAGGTAATGCAACAAGATATAATGGAATACTAGGCTTCAAAAATTATTCGGAAATTCCAATTATATTGAAGTCCTGAAAAAGATTGCTCTGAGTTCATCAATGTGACAGCTGAGGGATTGGACGTTGAGGTGAGCAGCCTTGAAAAGTTTTTTGAAAGAGTGGAGCTCATTTGATAGAAACAAACCTGTGTCATCATTACCATTATTGAAATAAGCATACCTACTTGAGGGCGAGTGAGCTGACGTGTCAGTGAGAGGCATCATGGAAGCAGCAGACCAGCCTTGAACCGACCTCAGAACGACACATGATGGGGAAAATGGGGATGAAACTGATAAAACTTAACCTAAATGAAAAAGTCTCTTGATTCGAGTGCATTCTGTATGCCTTGACAGTTCGGCTCCCTTCACTTCGGGGAAAATGGGGATGAAACTGATAAAACGTAACCTAAATGAAAAAGTCTCTTGATTCGAGTGCATTCT
Source organism: Nilaparvata lugens (assembly GCF_014356525.2). NCBI lineage: Eukaryota > Metazoa > Arthropoda > Insecta > Hemiptera > Delphacidae > Nilaparvata > Nilaparvata lugens. The sequence continues at coordinate 33,776,992 of NC_052518.1, forward strand.
GTATGCCTTGACAGTTCGGCTCCCTTCACTTCGGGGAAAATGGGGATGAAACTGATAAAACGTAACCTAAATGAAAAAGTCTCTTGATTCGAGTGCATTCTGTATGCCTTGACAGTTCGGCTCCCTTCACTATTTGAAAACACTAGTTCAAATTCACTAAACACAATAAGATGTAGATGTTGTGATCTGTGGAGTTCCGGTGATGAATAATCTGAATGGTGAATGAGATAAAGATTGAGAAAGAACTGGTAGTGGAAGATCCAGTCCAATTAGAGATAGAGCGAGTAGGTATCCAGTAGAAATAGAGATAGAAAGAGAAATGAACATTTGAACATGCTGGATAGCTAGTGGAAAAAACACAGGGAAAATGATGATAATAATAAGGAAGAAGAGAAGAGAAAGAAAGAATGTGCACAATTGAGAAGAACTTATGAAACTGAACTATATAGAGAAATAGAACATCGTATTGTGATCTTGAATCAATCAAGGAAAGAAGAAGAAGAAGAAGAAGAAGAAGAAGAAAAGAAGAAGAAGAAGAAGAAGAAGAAGAAGAAAAGAAGAAGAAGAAGAAGAAGAAGAAAAGAAGAAGAAGAAGAAGAAGAGAAGAAGAAGAAGAAGAAGAAGAAGAAGAAGAATAAGAAGAAGAAGAAGAAGAAGAAGAGAAAGAAGAAAAGAAAAGAAGAAGAAGAAGAAGAAGAAGAAGAAGAAGAAGAAGAAGAATAAGAAGAAGAAGAAGAGAAGAGAAGAAGAAGAAGAAGAATAAGAAGAGAAGAAGAAGAATAAGAAGAAGAAGAAGAAGAATAAGAAGAAGAAGAAGAAGAAGAAGAGAAGAAGAAGAAGAAGAAGAAGAAGAAGAGAAGAAGAAGAAGAAGAATAAGAAGAAGAAGAAGAAGAAGAGAAGAAGAAGAAGAAGAATAAGAAGAGAAGAAGAAGAAGAAGAGAAGAAGAAGAAGAAGAAGAAGAAGAAGAAGAAGAAGAAGAAGAAGACGAAGAAGAAGAAGAAGAAGAAGAAGAAGAAGAAGAGAAGAAGAAGAAGAAGAGACGAAGAAGAAGAAGAAGAAGAAGAAGAAGAAGAGAAGAGAAGAAGAAGAAAAGAAGAAGAAGAAGAAGAAGAAGAAGAAGAAGAAGAAGAAGAAGAAGAAGAAGAACAAGAAGAAGAAGAGAAGAAGAAGAAGAAGAAGAAGAAGAAGAAGAAGAAGAAAGAGAAGAAGAAGAAGAAGAAGAAGAAGAAGAAGAAGAAGAAGAAAAGAAAAGAAGAAGAAGAGAAGAAGAAGAAGAAGAAGAAGAAGAAGAAGAAGAGAAGAAGAAGAAAAGAAGAAGAAGAAGAAGAAGAAGAAGAAGAAGAAGAAGAAAGAAGAGAAGAAGAAGAAGAAGAACGAAGAAGAAGAGAAGAAGAAGAAGAAGAAGAAGAAGAAGAAGAAGAAGAAGAAGAAGAAGAAGAAGAAGAAGAAGAAGAAGAAGAAGAAGAAGAAGAAGAAGAAGAAGAAGAAGAAGAAGAAGAAGAAGAAGAAGAAGAAGAAGAAGATGATGGAGAAGAATAGAAAAGAATAATAATCATCATCTCAACAATCACAACAATTAAAATAATGTAATAACTACAACAATATTCTAGTAATCATAATAACTATAAGATTAAGAAGAGAAATGAGAAAAAAATAAGAAGTAGAGGAGAGGATTGAGAAAGTGCTAGATTATTTAGATGAGTTTTAAATGGGATTGAACGGTGAAGTATGAAAAATATGTAATAGTATTAGAAGTTCAATTAACTATCAGGGCCGTCGCGTCGTTTGTAGCGCCCCGAGGCGAGAACAACCGCGGCGCCCCCCCCCCCACAACTATAACTATCCCTACGTTTTTAAATGTCTACCACCACGCTGTCTGCTACAGCTTACATACTATGTTCATTTTGAATGTAAGGGTGAGACGTGATTCGGTGAATGGAATGAACGTTTTTCACCAATTACCAACCCATTTTACTGCTATACTAGCAAATATTTTTGTATGCTATTATATGTTTTTATTTTTACAATAAATGAATTTATCAGGTTAGTGAGGAATTTGAGTACTTTTTGTACAGATTCTTAAGCATAGTTGACTCAGTTTTTCTGTTCAAACGGTCTTAGTTGCAACGGTCTGGGGACCGTTAGTCAATGAACAGAAACAATATTGAATGAAACTTGTATGCCAAAATGATATTATTTAGGAAAAGATTGGAGATCATTCACCATCACAAGTTGTTCAAATTCAAAATTGTGAAAAAAATTTTACGAAGCTGAAGCGCCCCCCAGGCCGCGGCGCACCCTGTGCCGCGGCGCCCCTCAGGCCGCAGCGCCCCCCAGGCCGCGGCGCCCAAGGTGACCGCCTCGGTCGCCTCGCCCACGCGACGTATGAACAGACTACCTACCCTTCTGTTCTATTAATAATTCTTCACACATGGCTTCCATTGTTCGAGCTGTGACAATAGTAGATGAGATCATTATGTACACCTAATATAGAAGAGATTACAACCTATAACGTATCACCTATATAACGAATGTTAATTATCCAATTTATTTGAAATTCAGCATTTCGAAAATTATTAATTATGGAACTGATTTCTGTAAGAGATGTAATTAGTAAGAATAGAGATAATAATTTTGTTAGTATCCTCTGGAGTATAGCAGTTGATCCATAGAACATAGTTTTTATCAAGATAGATTATTAATGAGTATTAAAAAATGTGAATTGCCTGAATTTGAAATAATTGCCATATATACAATCATAAATAGCAGTGAAAAGATTCATTCATAGAACAGAGAGCCAGCTCATAAAAATGCAAAGGTATATCTACTGTCAAATTTATTAATACGAATTTCCTATTATTGTAGTGAAGGGCACCTTAGTCATCGAATGCTGAAATGATTCAGTTTACCTTTTGATTTTGGAGGTCGGTCATCCTCTTGACTGTGTGGACCCTCTTGGATCCTCCCTCGCCGATACAGATCTTGATCCTCCTGTCAGATGACCAGACATTCCTATGCCCATGATGATCTTGAGGATCTTGAGATCTTGAGGATCTTGAGACGTTCCATAGTCAGATCCTCGTGAATCATGACGCCGGAGCCCCTCTTCGTGTCGAAGATCATCTTCCTGGTCCGGTAGCTGCAGAGTCGAACTATGATGGGTCAGTCCTTGGGTTTCGCTTGCCCTTGTTGAGGTGGTTGACGCCTTCCTACTCGATGAGAGCGGTTTACATCCGCCAGAGTCACAGGCAAGTTGAGCTTTTTGTTGAAGATGTTAAGTGCCAGCAGCTCCGTATCTTCTTTGTCGCTTCCTGGGATGCCGAATATGTGGATAGAGTGACGGCGACCATAATGCTACAGATCGTCGACTTTAAGGTGACAATTCACCTAGAGCTCCCAAATTTTTTCATGCAGCCGTTGATTCTCAACTTTCAGTGCCTGGACTTCTTCAAGAATATTCTTCATTGCCATTGTGTCAGCATTTTGAATGGACTCTTCAATTTGCAGTCGCATTATGCAAAGGGCCTCCTCAGACAATGAGGATTCAGAAATAGCTGAGGAACTCCCTGGCTTGGGAGCGTTGACCCCATTTTTCAGCGTGCCTCTAGGTCTAACCATGATGTACAGTTAGGTGGATCACAGGCGAACAGGTATACTGAAAACTAGGAACGTTTTTTGATGATAAATAAAAAGAGAGTGAGGTAATTGAAAAGATAATTTCACAATGAAATGAAGCTCAAAAAACTGGATAAATTGATGTATAATTTGTAGTGAATTGAACTGGTATAACCCTACAAAATAAGTATTTCAATTGAAAAATTTGAAAAATTGATCTAAATTAGATTGGTCTGTTTCCTAGATGAAATAAAATTCATTAGTAATCAATATGGGTTTCAATCTGGTGAGTCTACCACTGATGCTGTACTTCACTTAACTAACATCATAAATAACAATTTCAAATCCAAACATAAAACACTATCAGTTTTTTTAGACCTTGCAAAGGTCATAGCAAATGATCTGTTTGCAAGTTTTCTAACGGATCGCTCTCAATATTTGACAATTAATGGTAAAACAAGTTTGAAAAATCTTTCTGTATTTGGTCTTCCTCAAGGCACAGTCCTTTCACCATTGCTCTTTTTAATTTATGTTAATTACCTTTTGAATCTGAAAATACCTAACTGCAGAGTAATTTAATTTGCTGATTACACAGCTCTTGTTTTTTCTGTTGTGTCATGGGGGGATGTATATAACAATGCAAATGAGGGCTTGAGAATTGTAAAATCATGGTTTGATAGACATGTATTCACCATGCACCTGAAGAAGACTAAATTTATGACTTTTTCTCCTACTGAAATAGGTCAACCAGTACAAACCTTGTCTTTACAAATGCATTCTCACGATTTGTTAAATCATGTGTATTGTGATTGCCCTTGTATTGAAAAGGTGGAATCCTTAAAATATTTGGGTATAATGATGGATGATCATATAAAATGGGATACTCATATTGAATGTATGTGCAGACGGCTTAAATATCTAATTTATAAGTTTTATAAACTAAATCAAATAGTTGATATGGTAATAATGAAAAAGATTTATTATGCTTATGCGCAATCACTTTTCCAATATGGAATTGAGATATGGGGGGCTGCTTATGATATCCATATGAACAAATTATTCACATTTCAGAAACACCTTATCAGAGCTGCATTATACAGGCCAAGATTTTACCCTAGTAGACTTATTTTTCGAGAATTCCAGGTGCTTACAGTGAGCCAAACATATGTTAAAAGAATCATATTATTCATTAATAAGAATAGTGATACATTCAACTTAAGGAATAATCCATATAATTTGTGTTCCTCCAATCCATTACAATTTGATATTGACTTTACCAGCTTAAGTGTATGTGGACGTCAGTTTGAATATCAGTGTTACTTGTTTATAAATAAAGTCCCAACTGATTTCATTATTAATAGAATTACAAAATCCATAATGAATCTTATACTGGATTGGATTAGGATAAATGTTTATTTTAAATTATCTATATCCATTATGTAGTGTTTCATTCTTATGTTATAAATTTAAAAAAAAATATTATTGTCATGGCTTCCTTGAATTGTTTTTTTTTTTTTTTTGAGTTTGTCACTTGCTTGTGATTTTGTTACTTTGTCTTATCGTTTGTAAGTATTGAGATGTGACCTGTTTTCCATAATTTTAGTTATTCTAGTGGTTTGAATAAGCTCTTTTTCTTTCTATTGACATGTTTGCTGTACCTAGTTGTTCGAACTCACTGCCGGCGCACAAGTTTTCTTTGCCCATAGTGCCATTTTGTAAGTTAGAATATTTATTTTATCAATCTCTATTATTTTATGGCAAATAAAAAATTAATTTGAATGCGGAGCCGAACTGAGACACATTCACTCACTCGACATAGCACAAGAGAGAGCCGTTAACTGGAGACTGGACCGCACAAGAGAGAGAGAGTGAGTGAGAAAGAGCGAGTGAGGTTCATCTTATTCTCCTTCTATGGGCAGGGGGGGTGCGGGGGAGGTGCAAGCTGGGTAGGAGCGGGGTGGTGGGGGGTACACCCCATGGATGCGCGGTGAGGGGTGAGGGGGGAAAAGTCGAGAAAAAGCTTCCCAATCCCCGTAAATATCATCTACTTTCATCAATTTCTTGAGATTTGACCAATAATTCATAACCAAGGGTTGTATTAATAGCTTCAATACGTGAAAGTGTATCAGCAACAATGTTTTGGGTGCCTTTGACATATTGTATATCGGGTCGATGTCAAACGAGGCAAACGACAGAAGAGTCCTGCGACAGTCGAGACCAGCGACGGTAGAGACCGGCGACATTCGAGGCCAGCGACGGTAGAGGACTCCTGAAAAAGAGGCCTCAAATGTCGCCTGCGTTAGGCGACAGTAGTTGAGGCCTCTCTAATTTTTGTACACTCCCGACAGTCGAGACCTGCGACCGTAGAGGACTCCTGAAAAAGAGGCCTCAACTGTCGCCTGCGCTAGGCTCTCCAGAATGGTAGACAGCACCAAAAGAATTATCATTTAATTTGTAATTTACCAGCAATTGAATAATATATTATATCCCATTATTCCTTCCATATTATGAATAAGTATTGCAACTTTACAACTGTAAATAAACCTTAGTTGCTTCATCATAACAAACGAAATTTTCAAACTCATAAATACCTTTTTGATACTTGGATGTCAAATTCTCAGTCCATGATAGATGTAGGATATTATTCTACAAATCAATATCCTGTTATAAATCAATAACTTTTATTAATTTCACACATTCAAATTTTACATTTTTTTGATCTAATATATACATTGAGCTTTTGTCATAAACGATGTTGCTAATGGAATTAATCACATGATTACTTTCATATGATGATAACATCATACGTCAAAATAGAATTGCCATCGCTACAATCTCATATCCTACACTCGGCCATTCTGACAAATTGGCTTGCCCTCAAGCCATCAAATAAATGAATATGAAAAGTATTACAAACATAAACAAAACATGGAAAATAAATAAAAGATAAACAAAACACACAAGATGAAACGAACGTGAACAAAACATAACACTTCATTACACGCAACACTGCTTGATAAGACTGACTTTCTTTGGCTGTTGGGGTACTTTGAATTGCTTTTCCATCAATTTTCTTCTCTTTGTTGAGTATGCATCATACACACTCCTCATTCTATAATTATTTTTATAAATTTCACTTTTTCCAATATTAGCCAATATTTCTTTTTCATTTCTTTCTAAATTCATACCTTGACTTTCTTCCATTTCCACATCTTTCTCTCCTCATTTTTTGTACATTCTCATTCTGTTCTCCAAGTTTTTCCTTAATTTCAAGGTTGATTAAATCCCATTTTCCTCTCCACTATCCCATCTGAGTTCCCTTTCCACCTCATCATCACCCTCTTCCTTCCTCTTTTCACCATTTCCAATGTGCAGATGATTGTGGGCTACAGATTTTAAACTTACATAACCATTAATACTTTCAAGTTCTTGATCAACAATTTTCAATAATTCTCCACTGCAAGGATTTGACAAGTTATCATTACAAGGAATCAGAACAAATGCTTGTAAATTTTTAGATTGATTTCGGTATTCAAATCTAGGTTTTGAAAAATGTTCCAACTCACCATGGTTAGAAATCAACTCCGCGTCAAGACTAACTTTTTGATCGTGATTATAGTTACCACAAACTCTGTTTCGAATTCTATGATACCAAAAGAGATTCTATGAAGAATTCTACGAATTCTATTAAGATGCAGATGCAAAAATCAACAATGAAGATGATGCATGATAATTATTATAAGAGTTAAGTGTATGGAATTGATGAAGTGGAATAGGTTGGAACGGTATTGATAGTATTTTTGGATAGATTCAACTGCGCTTAACCATTAAAACACTTCTCAGCCCTTCCCAGTTCTTTAGTCTATAATAATAATTATGGATTGATGTTGTCAGTTGGCAGAATTCATTTGTATTGGTATTGTGCAGTCTTCAAGTTCACCATGTTTGCTCATATTTCGAGAAGAGAAACGTTACCTGAGCGTCGTGACACTAGCTCAGATAATATAAATCCTTGACCAACCCCCACCTCCCCCCGCCGCTGGTTGCACACAACATTATTATCGCACAAATCGATTGAGTCTCTTTAGGAAAAGGGAATTATTCATAAGTGGAGATTGTGCAAGAAGCGTGCCATGGTAATGAAAGTTCATTCGAAAAACGTCCGGTGGATGTGCAAGATCTTGCCGAGAAGAAAGGCCCATTAGAAAAGGTAACTAACCTGAAGTGATTAAATAACAGTATTTAACAATACTAGTGTTTTACAATTGACATAAATTGTATTGTAAATTGTAAGATATCAATAACTTTCTGAAAATCAAAATTTCGTAATAATTCCACGAGTTAATCCATGAATCTTTCAGTTACTTTGGAATTATTTCCCTAAACGGTCTTCTTCTATTAGAAGTAACTGACGATGACTATATAACAATGGTTATATTGTTAGGCTACTTTAAACTAAACTATGATGATAACTTATTGAAAACTGAATAAATGTGTTTTTCTTCGAAGTCAAACACCATCAAGTGTAAACTGTCAAGTGTCAAGAGCAACTTTGGTCTCTCACTTGCAATTTCCTTATGTGGTAGTACAATGCACAACGGTTAACATCACCAGATTGGTAGTTTCTCTCAGGTATTGACATTTTGAAGTAGGATTTTCGATGAACGAACAAAGTATGAACACAAACGAAAATAATGTCAACCTATTGTCATATTAAATGTTTGGGAATTCATTAAAACACATAATCTTTGTATATTTTGGAGCACGTATTTCCCAAAATGTGTTGCATTGAATACAGTACTATTCAACACCGTTACAGCTTATTCCATCTCATCAATTCTATTCATGAACATTAACATGTGACTCTCTGTTATGTTTTCCATTCCGTACGCCTTTTTGTTGTCATTCAGCAGATAACAGTTTTCTAAAGAAGCAGAACTCTGAAACTGGATGTGCGCTGAGCATCATCATTGTCCACCTGCCTAATAATAAAATTCCTTGAAACGTAGAATGAATTGGCTATTTCTTGAAAAGTACAGGTCAAGTCCCAAAACATGAGTCGAATATTGCACCATTAAATGTCTTTATCATTCATTCATCTATCCATGTTTGGTTTGGTTCTCAGTTTCTATTCAATACAGTATCAGCTTATCTTTCTAACAGCTCTATTCCACCATACTCCGTCTCATAGAAGGAATACTCTTTCATGTCCTTTTCAAAAATAGAGAATTATGCCGAATTTCAATTGCATTCCTCCTTCATTACAATCTTTCTAAGGATGTTCCCATCCTTAGTTAAATACATTGGATAATTCGTTTTTTCATTCTCATTGTGAATAAGAGCATAAACCAGAAAGTACAAGTATTATTGCAATTTCCATGAATGAATGAATATATTATCATCAAATCAAACCTAATCTATTCTATTTATGATCGTGATCTGGTACTCTGTTGATATCATTCCCTCTCACATACACTGTAAATATTCTATATCCTTTGGCCGAAGTTCCTAAAGGAGAAAAAATGATGATCATTTGAGAAACAAGAACAGTATTCAGTATTCATTGTACTGCATCAATGAAATAAGACAAAAAGACGAAATCAGACGGATAGTAGATTGGTTAGAAGTAGTCAGGAGGTGATAATAATACTGTAGAAACTGGTAAGCTCCCTCGGGCTGAAGGACTTGCTACTTTTAGGATATTGACAAGAGATAAGATTCGTTTAGCTCTTCAAAGGTGCATTGCAAACATTGGTTCACTCAAAACGATATTGTCCTCTTAATGTGAATATTGCATACTTTAACTCTCTAGTTGCAGGACTTCTTAGGCCTATTTTTTGGGCTATGAATACAGCGACCACATAATACCAATACAATTTGTACCATGTGGTTTCTGTATGAATAGGCCTTTGTCCTATTCAATAGGAAATCTAATTATAAATCACAAGATATTTTGAGGTTCCTTTGTAGATTCTAATGTTACAGAACAGTTGGCAATAAATAAGAGATAAAAAATAGTAAGCAAGAGTAGCAATAAAGGAAGCTATAGAAACACTGAATAATAAACTGATGATATGAACTCAAAAAATCAATTATACGAACCTATGAACTGTGTATTGGATGTCTATATTGACTAATATATGTTATGTTATAACAACTTACCAGGTATTTCGGAAATGAAAGGGTATTATTATTTCAAGTCTTTAGTCAGCATGTAAAGGTGTACGTGTTGATATCAATTTATTGTTATAAATTAAAGTCATTGCTCAATAATTATGAAGAATTGTCTGCTATAATGAGTGAATCAGCATAGCAGGAAATATGGTGAGACCCACCTAGTCATATAGGAAGATGGTCTTTAACTCCAAATTAAACAAACCCATTGTCCCAGTTGCACAAGAACCTGTTGAATTTTAATCATGATTAAATGCCAAAAGAGCCAATCAGGTCAGTTTTTTTTTGAAAAGAAGGCGCCTCTTTTCATAGCATTCAATCATGGTTAAAGTTTGACAGGCTCCTGTGCAACCGACCCTATACAGAGCTGGATGGCTACCTGCTGGCTGTTGTTTCTCCATCTCTTTCTATTCAATAACATTTCCTATCTTCTTCCTTGTCTCTCAGTTCAATGGCTACTACTTCCTCGAAACAATGGCTTTTGTATAATTCATGAGAGAAGAATTGAAATAAATTCAGAATTATCTAACTTTTTACTGGATAATTTTATCAAAAAAAGCTAAAGGAATAAGGCGTTCAGAAAATTAATCTGAGTTGAATAAAACTTGAATGGAAGAGAATGGTTAGAAAATAAGGGAAATGCAAGTTAATTTATTTCAAAAATATCAAGCGCACAAAAAGGTTAAAACAAATCATTTTCTAGGCCACAAAAACTTTCTAACCCTAAAAATGTCCAACCCAAAACTTTTATCACTCCAATTAAACATTGTGTGGTGCAAGGGGGTACAGCCCAACCCCAAATTAATAAAAAAAAATTCAACCAAAAATAATATATACCAGAAAAACATTTTCAGGGGTGCCGCGGGCGAAGCCCCCTGCTGAGCGCAAAGTGCGAGTTATAAATACTAGGCACAGGAATAATCTTAGAACTGAATTTAATGGATCCATTACATCCTTTGCTGATGACACAGCCCTAGCATACTCAGCCAAGACGAAAGAGAATTGCATAGAATGATTCAGCATGATCTATTTGATCTGCGATGTTGGTTTGATTGCAACAAATTAGCAATTAATGCAGCTAAAACTCCTACATAAACTTCTCTTTGTCAGCAACTTTCTATTTCCCAGATCCTATTAATACCATCAATTTGGATGTGATTCGGTGGGTTGTGACTGTGAAGTTATAAAACAATCAGATTCCGTCAAATATTTAGGATTGATTTTGGACCAGAGTTTAACTTGGGACTGTCACATAAGAAAAATAAAAAGGTACCTTCTATATTTAGTAAAGACATTTTATCGATTAAGAGTGTTCTTCCCTGTATCTATTCTTCGTATGATGTATTTTGCTTTTTTCAATTGTAGGTTGGAGTATGGCATTTCTTGCTATGCTTCCACATCATGTCACATTTTAAAAATCTCATAGTTCTACAAAAATCTGTCATTAGGGTCATTTATGGTGCTAGTAGACGGGCTCATACTTTCCCTATGTTTAAATCATTGGGGATCCTCCCTTTTAGATATATGTATGTGTTGAAAGTTCTATCCCTGTTTTATAAAATGAGTGGGGATAGATATTTGATGGAAAATATTGGACAAGACAGTTTGGTTACACGGCAAACTACACGAATGCTGGTGAGACTTCCCAAACCCAACTGTACCACTTTCAAAGATGCTTCATTTTTCTGGGACCAAAATTTCACAATATCCTTCCTGAGGAAATAAGGAAACTGAAAATTTGCAAAAACACAGTAAAAATATTTTCAAGGAAGAATGTTTATGTAAAGTTGTTGATTTTTCAAATCAACTTCCTAGATTATATAAAAAGGTAAATTTGTTCATTACTCTAAGCATCATACTATAATAACCTTTTTCTATTCTCTGAAGCTTATTAATTTTGTAACTTTTGAATTCTTTATAACTTTAAATTCTTGTAACTTTAAAAGTTCAGCATGTAAAATAAAGATACCAGCAACTTTCCATCCTCCAATTGAGTTTCGTCAACAAAGGTGGTCAAGTCATATACATTCCAGTACTTGGATGATGATGGTCCCTAAACATATTTTTAAGTAATGGGAATCCATTACTACTGCATTATGCCTCCTTCATTGACAAATCCAAATATTTATCTATCTTCTATCCATCTATAAGACTAGATGGTGTCTGTCTTTCTGTCTGTTTGTATGTGAGCTCATCACGCTTGAAATACTTGACTGATTAAGCTGTAATTCTTCACAATGATGATCGTTCTGAAAATCCTTTAAGGATGAACCCTATCTACCTTCGAAGTTCATATGCTTTTTTTATGAAGGAAGTTTCCATTATTTGGTTTTCAACAAATCAGAAGTTATAATCATAACAAAATGTATTTTGTCTGGAATCGCAGTAGGATGTGTCCTCAACTGTCGTCTGCTGCAAGCGAGTTTCTAATTTTTGTACAGGCCCGACAGTCGAGACCAGCGACATTCGAGGCCAGCGACGGTAGAGGACTCCTGAAAAAGAGGCCTCAAATGTCGCCTGCGTTAGGCGACAGTAGAGGACTCTTCAATTTTCGTACACTCCTGACAGTCCAGGCCTACGACCGTAGAGGACTGTAAAACAGTCCTCTACTGTCGCAGGCCTCGAATGTCGTCGGTCTCGACTGTTGCGCCCCTTGTATATCTGTTGAAAAGTCAGAGATGAATGATAGTTGGTTTAGTTGTATCAGTGGAAGTTTTTCAAGGTTCTGTTGAAAAGCATAGATTAAAGGCTTGTGGTCTGTGTAGATAGTGAAAGGGTGTCCTTCTAAGAAGTGGCAAAAATGCTGCACCGCTGCATAAACCGCAAGTGGCTCACGATAGTATGTAGGCCAACCGCCTTCTTTCAAAGATAATTTTTTTGAAAAGAAAGCAAAAGGTTGCCATATGCCTTGAATCAGTTGTTGTAAGTATGCTCCAACTGAATGGTTAGAAGCATCAGTAAATAAACCAAGTGGTGCGCCAATTCGGGGATGGACAAGGAGAGAAGCTGATGAAATGCAGTTCTTGCAGGTTTCAAATGCTTCTTCAAGTTCAGGTGTCCAACCAATCGGTTGGGAGCCTTTCAAAAGTGGATTACTGATTGCGCTATGTAGAGGTGCTTCGTACTCAGAAGCATGTGGTATGAATCTCCTATAGAAATTGAGCATGCCAAGAAAACGGTTGAGCCCTTAAGCGGTTTTTGGTAAAGGATATTCTTGGATTACCTTTACACGGTCTTCAGGTGCTCGAATACCGGCAGCAGATATGCTGTATCCAATAAAAGTAATGTCGTAGACTCCAAAGATGCATTTTAGTGGGTTGATGACCAGGCCATACTTTACAAGACGTTTCAAAACACTTCGAATGTGATCTTCATGCTCCGCTTTAGAACGTGAATAGATGAGAATGTCATCCATATAAACAAAGGAAAAATCCAATCCGTGTAAAACTTCATCCATAAATTGTTGAAAGTCTTGTCCAGCATTCCGCAGACCAAATGTCATAAAAGGAAATTCAAATAGGCCAAATGAAGTGATAATTGCGGTTTTACCGATATCTTCCTCAGCAACTGGTATCTGCTGATAAGCTTTGATCAAATCAATTTTCGGAAATATTGTGCATCCATCAATAATATAAGTAGCATCTTGTTCATGGTGAACTGGATAACAATCTGGGATTGTTCGAGCATTCAACCTGTGAAAATCGCCACTGGGATGCCATGTTGAGTCACTTTTCGGTGCTAAGTGTAATGGAGACGACCAAGAACTCTCTGAAGGGTGAGTTGTTCCAGCTTTTAACATGTCATCAAATTATTTGCAAGCAATTTTCAATTTTTCAGGGCATAACTGGTGAACTCTACTTGGAACTGGAGGTCCCGGAGTTGTTTGAATGTGATGGACAGTCTCATGTTTTATATGTCATGGTAAACCAGGTGGACGAGTGACCTCTGCGAACTCAGAAAGGAGAGAAGAATTAGCAGAAGAATGTTGGATGGTTGTAATGCTGCTCTGTGGCAGGTCAAGAGTTAAGCCAGGAGCTCTAAGTGCTAAGTCAAGACTCCAGGTTAGGAACCCATAAGTTTTGATTTTGCTTCCATTTGCAGCACTTAATTTGTAATTCACAGGAGAACATCGTTGTAATTGACGCTGAGGAAAACAGCATAAGTCAGAGCCTGTATCAACTAGAAAATTAATTTTAGGATTTTTATCAGTGACAATAAGAAGGCTATTAGATGCAGACAAGCAGCAATCAGTAGCCGCCGTTACTAATTGCTTTGGTTGTTTTCCGACCAGCTGCACAGTTTGGCACATTCATTAGCTTTTTCTTGAAAATTATCATGGTACCAGCATAGACCCTCTTCTGATTTGTGCGCATTTTCATGTGCAGTGGATTTGTTTACATTTTTAGTGTTGCGGTTAGAGCTGCGTGAACGAAAACGATATTGACGTGATTGAGAAGCAGATAATTCAGCGACTTGCTTCTGTAAGTCGGCAATCGCCTTTAGTAACTCATTCTCCGTACATTTCCCATGAACTGCTGCATTGACGGAAAAAGTAGATGTGTATGGTATAATCTCACTAACCTTGTCAGCCAGTTCAGCTTGTTTGTCAAGCGCCAACTCCGGTTGCGATGCGAGAATAGTTTGAAAATTTGGCGGAAGGCGAGGAAGCCATAATTGACGCAACAAATTGTCGCATTCGCCAGAGAGCGGATATGGCGAAGAAACTGTGACGGTTTGCGATCGCCGAGCTCCTCCGTACTGATTAGCTGTCGAATGCGTTGCTCCTCGGACGCGGATAAACGTTCAATAATCTTGTCGCGCAAGAACGTGTATGGGTTGAGCAGAGGATGGTTCGCAATAACGTCCTCAACTTCGGCTGCCATGCGTTGGTCCAATTGAGACACAACATGATGGAATTTGGTTATCTCGTTTACGATGTTGGACAGTGTGAACTGGGATTCTGCCTGAAGGAACCATAAACGAGGTTTGTCCAACCAAAATGGTGGCAACTTTATAGATACCCGATGTACTTCGTAGTTTTGAATGGGTTGCTGCAACTGTGCATCACGTTCACGTTGATCCGCAATTTGTTCATCCATCATATGACTCAAATACTCACCCAAAATATTTGTGAAAATTCTTGTTTTTCAATCGTCGGGGTCACCAATATAGGAATTTAATTTGATGATTCCTATGTTGAAATTGATTAAATGGAACTAAATGAATGATGAATTAATTTTAATGTTTGTATGACAAAATTGAACTTTTGATAAATATGAAAATAAAACTGTTACAAGCGATAAACAAACTATGCTAGTTGAAAAAATCACAGGTGGCAATCAGATGATTCGCCACAGATTTTTACAATAAAAAATCATTCATCTGTTCATTTACTTATAGTCAAACAATGAATGCTCAAAAAAATGCTAGAGGAAAAGTTTGTAAGACAATTTTTGACCCTGCAGTTTCGTTAAGGGTAGTAAGGAGGTAAGACTGGAGATTTCACACTCAGAAATTTCAAGCTGCTGCAACAGACGTTGGGAAATACGGAATATAATGAAATAATACATGGAATTTAAAATAATTTGGTATACTATAAGCTCACAATAGATTTTTTCCATTACCGTAGTTGTTAAAAAAATAAGAGCAAAAAAATTGAAGGCAAACGTGTTTTTTTTCAAAAATGTTATGCCTGCAAGAGTGGATATCTCGAAAACTATAGATAACGGTAAACCGGGGTGACTGTGTCCCAATTTTTGGGAGTAAAGATTTTAAACATCTTGCAATTAATACTTGAGTTGCAACAAATCTCTTGCAATATTTTCTATTGTATTCTGCAATGTTTGGAGAGTAATTCTCATTATAAAAAGTTGGTATTTTACTCCACTTTAACAAATATATAGTTTTTTTTAAATTAAGAAACAATGTCAAACAGAGGTTGTGGTGACTTTCTCTAACTTTGAAAAATATATGGAAAAAGTTCATTTTCAAGAGTTAGACAATGCGAAACCAACTGTTAACATTTAAAATGAATGATAAGAAATAATGCATTGATAAGAAATTAAATCCACTTACGAAAATCACAACTTATTTTTTTGTAATATTTCAGTTTCTGCTGCCTAAAGATATTTTTTAGCGTCGAGGCATGTTGGCTTCAGCTGCAGAATCAGCTAAAAATGAATATTAAGATCGTATTAATCTCAAGCAAGGTGAATATTTTGTTTTATTAGGTAGAATACATTATATTTTGAATTGTATTTCCTGCATATCACAATTTTTATTCTGGGACAAAGTCATCCCAAGTTTAACCTAAATGTTAAATGTTAAACATGACCTCGTTGTATTTAACTAGTAGCAGATCCCTAAACAGTTCAACTAAGGGTATTATAGATATACCAATTGGAATATAATAAAAAGGCCAAAATAATATGTACTCAACGATATCATAAGTCTTTTAGAAATAAGTTTTCTAATACGAAGTTTTCCGACAACGAAATCACTTTCAATCAATTTCAGGGCTTGTCATGGCCTACATGACCTAACGACTGCTTTTTAGGCAACCGGGACCGACGGCTTAACGAGTCCATCCGAAACACGGGAGTGGCCCGAGATAAAATATGTTGCCCGGGCCGGGATTTGAACCCGGGCCTCTGAATCATAAACCCAACATCTGATCCACTCGACTACGGCCACTCCTAGTTGATAATAATTTGATATAATCAATAATGAACTTCTCTATTGTAAACTTTAAGTTAAATATTAAAACTACCGGTATTTAATAATATGGGAAGAGGAATTAATGATAACATTTCAAGCAAAAAACTGAAAGAACAAGATGATAGTTTTATTAGTTTCTAGATTGGTAACAATCAATTTGATTAGAATGTTAAGTATTTATAAATCAATACAATAAAAATCTATCAAAATCATGAACAATTTTCTTCTGGATAATATAATTTTCAGTATCTTAAATAATATTCGAATCTTAATATTGTTTAATTAGTTAAATCATTACAGTAATTTATTGTGAAGATAGATAATATATTATTTGCAGCTCATGTTGCTTATCCCACTAATATAACCTGAAAGCATATTGTTTCAAAAACTATTCATGATTCAATTCAAATAACCACCAACTAAAATTTAAAATACATATCAGTAGCCAAGCCATTGCCATTATTTCAGGATGATGTATTGAATGAACTATATGATATGAATTAGGGAATATTAGAAGTGTTAACATTACTATTCTTAATTAAAAATAAGACCTACATGGCAGATGACTTTCAATACTTAGGTTCAACCTAACCTCTGCAAGTTGAGATTACGCAGTAGACATTTCTAGAATTTTACAACTGAAAAAATCGTGCGAATTGATTTACATTATAATAATAATCACATAATGGCCATCTTGTTAAAAAATACAATATTTTTTGAAATGCTATAAAATTAAATCGTATTTTGCACAAGAAAGATTCAACTGTGGTTTAATCTCAAAATAAACAACATTATGACAGACAATACTTAATCTGGATTTGATCCCGTTTAAACTGAGATTCCGCTTAAACTGCTACTGTGCAAACGGCACTTGAAGTATATGAATCCCAACTGTTAAATAAAAAATCATCACCAAGGAATTGATTAGATGAATGGTCATGCGAACAGTCTTTTATTGCTTTAGAAACGAAGTCAGAGTTAAAACTGAATAAAAGGACTGGATGTTGTCCAACCACAGATTTATTAAAAAACGAGATACCGGTTTCGGTTATCACACCAATCTCTGGTAAACTAAAAACGAGCAGCAGTATACTAACAATCGATCACTGCTATTGGTGAAAGCCTTGATCTATCAAGATGAACGCTTGCGATTGGTCTTGACAAGCTCCTCCCCAATTAGCTGGTTCAGACAAAACAAAATGGCGATTCAAAGAACAAACAGAACAATAAAAGATTATGTTACGAAACATAATTGCATAGAGGAATAATAGCTTAAGTTATAGTTTCTCTTACGCTATAGTTTCTCTGTGATAATAGTTACATGTTACGAAATAATTATACAAAACAAAAATTAAAATGTTATTAAAACATGGAAAACTAAAGAAATAAGAAAATACAGTAATTTTAGTTTACCAGAGATTGATATTGGTGAAACAACCGAAACCGGCACCACCTTTTTTAAATAAATCTGTGGTTGGGCAACATGTAGTATTTTTATTCAGTACTACCACAATATCACCTTCACAACTACTCAGATAGTGTCAGAATTAAAAAGCAAATCATTAATATACTGTAGTAGAGACAATATTTACAGCAATTTGTCATGTTTTTGAAACATCATCAATATAATAATCAAAAGAATAATTTTCCTGAATAAATACAAAACTACTCTCTTGATAAAATTTATCAAGCCTCATGAAGCTGGTTGTATTTTTTGAAAGTGAAAAGTCGCATCCACTAAAACTGTAGGTAAACATGCGAAATACCTACTTGAAGAATGTTACGGAAATGTGTTTCAATTTTTCATTAAAAAATGTGGTAATATAACTTGTACAAGACAGAGTTTATTGATATAGGCAGTAATTAGTAAATTGAAGAAAAACCGAACTAAATATAATGAATCGACAACATTAGAAGAGTTAACTATATTAATTCATATAAACAATAAATATATTTATAAATACTATATAAATAACATAATTATCTATCTTTTCCGTAAATTTTGTTTCAATGAAGGCACCGTTATTGGTTCATGAGATGATTTTGAAATTAATTTAATTGTGAAGTTGGTGCATTAACTTTGATCTATGTTGTATGAATTTGTCGTCGTAGTTGTAGTCATCACTGATCTGACAGTCTGCTTCAGCATTCTCTGCTCGAGGGAAGAATCAGATCTTTGATGATTGCCATTGATGATTTGAGAGTCACTGTTGTACAGTTTCATGGAAGACGTGAGAGGTGGTGGAGGGTGTGGTGGCGAGCAACTAGCGTACATTTTACCTGAGAAAATGAAATAAAGTTCATCATCTATACAAACAAACCGGAACTTTAAAAAGAATAATTCGCAATATTAAAGGTGAATAAAATAATTCAATATTGTATGATTCTCATTAATTCGCCTAGTTTAGCATTTCATCATGTAAAATTATGGGCGCAGTGTATTTGTTCCAGCTTTAGGTCTCTCCAAAATTACACCCATAACATCTTTTTCAAAAGCTGGAAGCGCCTCCTCGTGGTGCGCCTGGATACCCAGATGCAGGATGGAGACTTGCATCTGGGGAACTAAATCAAATACATCCCATAGTGGACAGGCAATAACATCTGTCATAGGACACACAACTACTTCTGTGTCCTAATAAACGTCAGGTGGTGGTGTTGGTATTGGTCGGTAGATTAGCAGTGGTTGCATATTACAGTATAGAGCAAGGCTGTCCGCGTACATGTCATCTGTTTTGTGCTCAAATGAAATGGACAGCAATAAGGTGCCGAACGTCGTAAAACGGCCTCCCGGTAACCGCAGTGGTATGTTTAGGGGTAGGAAGAGAAAAATAGCAGAAAATATCGGTTCTTCTCAGAACCATGACGCCCGACTTGAAGTTGGCAGTAACTTAAGGATTTTTCAACTAAATGTAGAAGGTATATCAAGAGCTAAGATAGAGATACTCTACAGGCTCACAAAAAAACACAAAATTGATGTTGTTGCCTTACAGAAGACCCATGTTGACATAGATCATCAGGAGAGATTACGTTTGCCATGGCCTTGCTACATATATCAGATCAGATATATCAAACCCAACCTCGTCAGTGACCGTCAATGATGAGAATTGTAAGGCCAGCAAAGTAGGGGATATCAGCATATATAACATCTATAGACCACCCTCCCGAACCTGGCCCCCTAGTGTGCTTCCAGCCCCTGATTCGAAGGCAGTTTTCACTGGTGATTTCAACTCCAAACATGTGCTCTGGGGCTATCCCATGGTGGACGAGACAGGAGAGGCATTGATGAGCTGGGCCAATGCCAACAGGTTACATTTGCTGCATGATGCTGTCACAAAGTAAAATTGTGACGAGAAAATAATTAATAATATTATTGAAATCAGCAAAGCTAGCTGACCGCGGAGATAAGGAGGGTACCGATGGCGCACCATCTTCCGCGCATCGAGAGGACTCTTACCGCCTCTGGCGGCGGCGCAACTCCATCCCCTCTACTTTGTGAGAGTATATAAACGCCGGACGAGCCCCAGACCACAGCATTCCGCTCCCAACCTTCCTGCTCCTTGTATAGCGGCCCGTTGGCTACCGTACGTCCCTGACCTACTGTCCTGGTACAGCGGCCCGTTGGCTGCCGTACGTCCCTGTCCTCCTCTCCTGATACAGCGGTTCGTTGGCTGCCGTCCCTATCCTTCCATCCTCCCAGGGCACAGCGGCCCGTTGTCTGCTGTCCCTATCCATCCATCCTCCCAGGGCACAGCTGCCCGTTGGCTGCCGTCCCTATCCTCTCATCCTCCCAGGGCACAGCGGCCCGTTGGCTGCCGTCCCTATCCTTCCTTCATCCCAGGGCACAGCGGCCCGTTGGCTGCCGTCCCTATCCATCCATCCTCCCAGGGCACAGCGGCCCGTCGGCTGCCGTCCCTATCCTTACATCCTCCCAGGGCACAGCGGCCCGTTGGCTGCCGTCCCTCCCGTCTATCCTTCCTCTTCCTACTATACTGGAGCGGAACCGAGGCCATAAGGCCAATACAAAATTACGTTGAAGTGGTGCCATCAGAGTATAATAACTTTTATTCACTTCATTGTACAATTTTACAAAGCATAATAACATAAAAAATATCAAGTGCACTCCTCATTAGGCTAGGCCTGCGTCGAGGAGTGGTTCGTCTTATGAATTACAGAAAATATATAAGAAAAACGATTCAGCTGCTTCAAGTACTATATAGAGCTACTTACATATATAGTATTACCTTATGCCATTAAGCAATCTAAACAAAAATACACATCTTCCACAAAAAGAAACAAATTGATTACAATGCTTAGTTTATATAGCCTAGTTTACAGAATAAAGTTAAACATAAACATATTTCAATGAACAAAACGAAACGAAACAATTTATGAAGCCGATAAATACAGTCTTAACCTTCTACAGAAAATCGATAAGGAGGACTCTCTAGAAATATCGAAAGGTAAAACATTAAATAAACGAGGACCCTGAAAGGCTGCATGACCAGCCGCAGATGCAGTTACACATCTCGGCTCATACAGTTTCTCTTTGGCTTGACCACGAGTTGTATATCCATGTTCAGGAGTCACTGGAAAATCTAATGGTCGTTCAAATACATATTTTAATAAGTTCAATTTATATAAATCCTCAGGGCTTAGAACTTTGAATTCTTTATAGATTAGGTTAGTGGGATATCTAATTGGTCTATTCAGACATATTTTTACAATTTTCTTATACTGCAAAATAAGGGGTTGTAAGATGGAAGATCCACAACCTCCCCATCCAACAATGCCGTATTCAATTACAGAAGAGAGTAGGGCAAGGAATACCATCCTCAACTGGTACAATGGAAGAATATTTCTCAATTGAATAAACTTATAAAATGTTTTCCTTAATCTATTACAAACATAAGAAATATGTGGCTCCCACCTTAGTCGAGAATCTATCATGATGCCTAGGTATTTTACAGAATCATGAACAAAGAGAGGAACACACTGGCAATAAGACTGGTTACAGTCAGGTTTATGAATAATAATTTTAAGTTGGTACTCCTCAGAGGGCTTACCAGCCATTGTGAGGTAAAAGGGTAGAACCACAGTTTTATCTTTATTTATACATGATTTATTGTGGTCACACCAATTTTTTATCTTTGCTATACCACTATTTGCTTTCTCAAATGTTTCCATCCATGAATTTCCATGAAACAGAGCTACAGTGTCATCCGCAAATGAGTAGAGAGAGCCACAGTCTAGATCAATATTTAATAAATCATTAATATAAATTAGGAATAGAATTGGGCCAAGCACTGTTCCTTGTGGAATCCCAGCTTCAACTCTCCTATCGTTCACGGCCGTCGCGTGGGCGAGGCGACCGAGGCGGTCGCCTTGGGCGCCGCGGCCTGGGGGGCGCTGCGGCCTGAGGGGCGCCGCGGCACAGGGGGCGCCGCGGCCTGGGGGGCGCTTCAGCTTCGTAAAAAATTTTTTCACAATTTTGAATTTGAACAACTTGTGATGGTGAATGATCTCCAATCTTTTCCTAAATAATATCTCATTTTGGCATACAAGTTTCATTCAATATTGTTTCTGTTCATTGACTAACGGTCCCCAGACCGTTGCAACTAAGACCATGCAGTCTTAAGAATTTGCAGAATTTAATAAGTAAAAAACTACAAGGGAAAGAAATGGACTTGAGTGACTGCTCGAAGGGGTTCAAAAAATGTTTAGAATTCTTGGGAAGATTTAGAGAAACAGGATTTGTAGATGCTGTGATCTCCGCAAAAGAAGAAGCTGCTAAACTTGGGATTGAACCTATCTTTCCTCAGAAAAGGTTACGAAAACACAAACGCGTTTTTTCATATGAGTCTTCTGAAGAAGTCCATACGTCACCAGAAGAAACCTTCAAGAGGGATGTATTTCTGACCTTGGTGGATAATGTTTCGAATTCACTTGAAAAGAGATCAATTGCTTTGAAGAGTCATGAAAAAATTTGGGGATTTTTGAGCAACATTGCACAATTGCCACAAAAAGAGGCATTGAAACAAAAATGTGTTGATCTTGAAAATAACTTATATGACAGTGAAAATGGCGTATCTGATATTAATGCCAATGAACTGTACCATGAACTTCAACACGTTGGATCCATTTTGAATGATAAGAAAAATGTGACGCCCAAAGAAGTATTGAATTTGATTAAAAAGTCCAACAGCAAAGACATGTTCACAAACTTGTGGGTTGCATTAAGAATTTTACTAACAATTCCCGTAACAGTGGCTAGTGCCGAACGTAGTTTTAGCAAACTCAAACTTATAAAAACTTATTTGCGCTCTACAATGGCACAAGAAAGGCTTAATTCACTCGCGATACTTTCGATTGAGAATGAAATTGCAAAGGAACTCGACTTTGAAGAGATTTTAAAAACATTTGCTTATAACAAATCCAGAAGAACATATTTTAGCCTTTGAAGTTTTGAGTTTTAATGTACAGTACCTACTGAAGAGGCGAGACAATTTAACAATCCTAGAAGGAAATATCAAAACTGCTGACTGTGTATAAATAATAATTAGTTTGTTTTACTTTGTACATTGTGATAGTAAATATGATAACAAGTGGTGAGTGGGTGATCCGTTATGCCATCAAGCTGGACAAAATGGAATAAAAAATTAATAAACCTTAAGTTTAAGTACGACCTAAAAAATTTCAAAACTATGCCTCTAAACCGATAATTTCCATTTTATTTAGCAAGAGTTCATGGTCCACTGTGTCGAAAGCCTTTTGGAAGTCCAGAAAGATTCCCAAGCACTTTTTTCCTCTATCTAAATGATTTATAACTTCTCTACTCACTCTAAATATTGCATCAGAAGTATTAAGGCCACTTTGAAAACCCAATTGCGAACTATTTAAGATTTTATATTTATTTAAGTAGGATATTAGTCTCGACTTTACACATTTTTCTATAATTTTACTAATACTAGATAAGAGGGAAATGGGACGATAATTATTCAAACTGGATTTCTCCTTTCCTTTATGTAATGGAATGACTATGGCCCGTTTCATTTCGTCAGGGAAGTAGCCCTGTTGAAAACATAGATTAATTATATGCTCAAGAAATTTAGAAATATTATAGGCATTTTCAATGAGGCAATTTGCATATACAGTACTCCATCAGGGCCAGGAGTTACCCTTCTTTTCAGACTAAAAATAGTATTAATAACTTCTTCTTCTGAGACTGGTGAAAAAAGAATGAATTACAATTTCCTGGAATTACTCTATACCTGTATGTTTTGTCTTGATTTAAGTTCTTTAGATTCCTATTTGTAATCTCTTTACCGATTGTAATGAAATATTTATTGAATTCATCTGCTATCTCTTTCTTTTTGTCTGATTTTATTACTCGTTTATCAATGCCTTGTATATCAGAAGATATATTTTTCTTTTGTTTAGTAGAATCCGTTGCTTCATTTATTGTTTCCCAGGTCTTCTTGATATTATGTTTGCAGTTAATAAATTTGTTTTTGAAATAAGTCTCCTTTACCACGCGCAAAATTCTCTTTAAAATAGTATAATAATTTTTTAATTTGTTGGCAAGTGCATCATTGAACGGCTGTCTTCTAGCTTTTATAGTCATTTTGTTCCTTGTCCTTATAGATCTAACTAAACTTGATGTGATCCAGGGTTTAAGTCGGGTTTGTCTACTGCTAACCCTATGACAAACTTTTTTTGATAATGTAAAATGTTTAATGATAGTATCAAAGAAAATTGTAAAGGCTTTTTAGCACTGTTTTCTGACATAGTTTCCCCCCACGATTCGTTTTCAATTCTAATCTTAAAATTATTTAAATCAATTTTTTCTTGTATGATTTGTAGATCATCAACAGCAGTATTTTTATTTTCACATATTTGATTCTTAGTCTCACTAATAGTACCCATTATTGCTTCATGGTCAGTAATCGAACAATTAAAAATAGCTGGATTAAGCCTAAAATACCGACTTTTTAGAAAAAAATGGTCAATACATGTTTCAGATACGTCACCGATTCTAGTACCTCCATAAAGATAACTTATAAACCCATATTCATTCAATACATCCATATACCTATGCCCAGCTAGACCTAAACGATTTTCCAAGATATCAATATTCGTATCACCAATCAGGACTCGATTTGAGAAGCATTTAGTCTCCTCTAAAAACATTTCAAGGTTATCTATGAATTCAAAAACATTCGTATCTGACGGTGATCGATAAAGGGCAGTGGTTTTGGTCAACAAAACTGGTTTTGTTGAAAATCAATAATAAAATTAATAACATTTGTTTGTTGAATATCGACATTCAATATTTCAAACTTGATACCATGCTTAATATACACAATAATTCCATCGCATTTATTACATTTTGTTGGTTTTATGTACTTATTGTAATTGGGTAGATCAAACCCGTCATCATGAGACAACCAGGTTTCAGTGAGTATTATAATATCAAAATTTACATTTAAACTAGTAAGAAGCACACATAATTCATCAAAATTCCGTCTGACACTTCTAATGTTCAAATGAAAAATTTTTAAAACAGAATTGTCCGAAAAGAAAAAATTAACATGATTAGAATCTTGTAGCTTCGAAGTTTTACAATTATTATTGTCATAAAGTTCCTCCAATAAGTCTCTTACTTGGCAGTTCTCCATAATAAATTAGAGAAAAAAAAACAATAACCAAATAGAAACTAATTTACAGCTTGTTGTAATCATCCTTCGATCTAATTAGCAAAGCCGGACTGGTTTCAGTCTTCCTGACAAAAATTTTTCCATCTCTAGACCATACGTAGTGGTAGTTTTTCTATTCAGCCAACTTCTTCGTGTCTTTGAGCAGCATGGACACCGCCGGGGACAAGTGTTGGTACGCCGATATCCTACCAACCGGAAGAAAGCGAGATACAGTCTTTGTCGATATGCCAGGCTCACTTTTGTCTTCAAGTGCCTTCTTCTTGAATTCAGACAGCCATGTAACCTTATCTTCTCGACGCATAAATTTTAAAATAATAGGCATAATGCCGTCCTTGGTACGCGAAGGAACTCTGTGTGCGGCACTAAGATCCTTGCCTGTTAGAGGACTACCTATTGCAGTAGAAATATTTTTAAAAATTTCAAATACGGATTCGTTAGGAGATTCAGGTAAACCAGTTACAATAACGTTGTCACGGCGAGTGTACATCTCAAAATCAGCTATTTGTTTTTTTAATGAGCTAATGTCTGCTTTCAAGTTTTCATTCTCACTTTTCACTATTTTGAGTTCCTCATTGCAATCTTTCAGTTCCTGTTTGAATTTATCGAACTCGTCCGACACGAATTCAATAGATAATTTCATATCTTGGAAATCACGGAGAAAAGTAGTATCCTCTCACGGCACAGCGGCCCGTTGGCTGCCGTCCCTATCCCTCCATCCTCCCACGGCACAGCGGCCCGTTGGCTGCCGTCCCTATCCTTCCATTCTCCCAGGGCACAGCGGCCCGTTGGCTGCCGTCCCTATCCTTCCATCCTCCCAGGGCACAGCGGCCCGTTGGCTGCCGTCCCTATCCTTCCATCCTCCTAGAGCACAGCGGCCCGTTGGCTGCCGTCCCTATCCTTCCATCCTCTCAGGGCACAGCGGCCCGTTGGCTGCCGTCCCTATCCCTTTATCCTCCCAGGGCACAGCGGCCCGTTGGCTGCCGTCCCTATCCTTCCATTTTCCCAGGGCACAGCGGCCCGTTGGCTGCAGTCCCTATCCTTCCATCCTCCCAGAGTACAGCGGCCCGTTGGCTGCCGTCCCTATCCTTCCATCCTCTCAGGGCACAGCGGCCCGTTGGCTGCCGTCCCTATCCCTCCATTCTCCCAGGGCACAGCGGCCCGTTGGCTGCCATCCCTATCCTTCCATTCTCCCAGGGCACAGCGGCCCGTTGGCTGCCGTCCCTATCCTTCCATCTCCCAGGGCACAGCGGCCCGTTGGCTGCCGTCCCTATCCTTCCATCATCCCAGGGCACAGCGGCCCGTTGGCTGCCGTCCCTATCCATCCATCCTCCCAGGGCACAGCGGCCCGTTGGCTGCCGTCCCTATCCTTACATCCTCCCACGCTACCTATGAGGAGGACCTCGAGAATCTAATTCAGGCAAGGAAGCAAAAGGAAGGTGAATCGTTTGACGAATTTCTGGATGATGTACTGACACTCATGAGGCGTCGTGAGTAGAGATAATAAGGGGATTCTGGCGCCACCAGCGATGAGCAGCCTAACCCAACCCAACCCAACCTAACCTAACCTAACCTAACCTTACCTAACCTAAACTCCTACCCCTCCTCCTAACCTCCTCCTCCACCTCCTCCTCCTCCTCCTCCTTCTCCACCTCCTCCTCCTCTTGTATTATCAACACTATTATAAACGAGGAGGTTATGAGGAGGAGGAGATGGAGAAGGAGGAGGAGGAGGAGGAGGTTAGGAGGAGGAGGAGGTGGAGGAGGAGGTGGAGGAGGAGGAGGAGGTTAGGAGGAGGGGGAGGAGTTTAGGTTAGGTAAGGTTAGGTTAGGTTAGGTTGGGTTAGGCTGCTCATCGCTGGTGGCGCCAAAATCCCCTTATTATCTCTACTGTCGTGGAGGGTTCACAAACGAAAATAAATTACAAATAGTGTATAAGAATCTCCTGCCACGGAACAAATTCTATATTCGGCCATCAGATGTTCATAGTATCAACGAATTGGAAAAAATCGCGAGGGAGTATGAACAAATCAAGGCAGAGGAGAAACAGAATAGACAGAATTCGAGAGTTCACATTACTGAGGACACAAAAAAGATTACGAGGCTCAAGTTTGAGACAGTTATAACCCCTACTAGTAACAGACCATCTCTTAGTGAGTCTGAACCCATGTGTGGGCAATACAAGAGACCAGGGCACTGGAGATCACACTGTCCCGATATCCCACCATGTAAAAGGCGCAGAAAGAGAGCACTGAAATGTGTCTGTGATATGCAGAAGGAGAATAAAACTCCAAATAAGACAGCAGTGATGCGAACAGCACACAGGATTCCTGTAATTGAAGAGTCATCAAGGGACAACAGACTATTCATTACCGTGACAATCGGTAGTAAAAAGTGTCAGGCATTGCTAGATACTGGCGCTGAAGCGAATTATATGAGTAGCGAGGTTTATGAAGTTATCCGAAAAATAGGGATGATAAGGAAGATACCAACTCATCACCACGCGATATTAGCTGATGGACGATCTACCCCATTAAATGGGAAGCTGACAACTAATGTAACTATATAACAAATCACAGTTCCACTAGCGGCGTCTATAATGAAAGGACTTGGACAAGAGTTGCTATTAGGCATGGAATTTATGCGTGAAAACAGAGTGAATATTCACACATTCACAAGAGAGGTAGAGTGGGATCCTCCCCAATTGAATCCTTCAAGTCAGCGAATTATGTCACGATTGCTCTTATTGAGGACTAAGACAACATCAGTCCCAACAATAGCGGCTGTGAACTCCAAATTTCCGGACAACAAGAGTCGCAACAGAAGGATGTTCAAGCAGGTTGGTTTGAACAGAGTCGAACCCAATGCCTTGATTGATAGAAAGGCAGAGTTGTCATATATTCCGAGACAAGCATACTGGGATGACATGGTTGATCACTGTGATGGAATGAACGACTCTGAACAACAGGCCGCGATTTATGCTTCAACTGTCAGAGCAAAGACTTCGAACTCCGAGAAAGTTGTGGAAGTTAGGATGGAACGAATGCCATCTCATGGCAAGTAAGATGTTAGCCTCACGGTCAACACAAAGAGGATAACCCAATGTAGGAAATCATTCTCTGAAGACAATACAACACTCCCGCCACGCCCAACAAACAGGAAGGTGGTAAGGAAAGATTCAATGCCACCATTGACTGACATGGAGGTGGAAAAGGTAACACACCATCCGACTGTCAAAGAGATAGTCCCACAGGATTCCAGACCAGGCCCGTCTAAGAATAAGGATCCAGTGTTCTGTCACTTAGTCTCGACACCTGGTAAGCGTAAATGGGCCGGCAAGCCATGCATAAAAGTCCGATTTCAGGATGGACGATGTAAATATGTACCTGTGGACCAGGTATAGATGATGCTCATAGTGAGCGGCATACACCTCTAAAGGTAATGCCTGAGCGGCATACACCTCTAAAGGTGATGCCTGAGAGGTGTACACCTCTTAAGGTGATGCCTAGATGGCTCACGCCTTTTAAGGTGGTGCCATAGAGGGCTCCGATACCCCCCCCCCCCCAAGTAGGAGTGGGGTGTCACAAAGTAAAATTGTGACGAGAAAATAATTAATAATATTATTGAAAGACGCTCGGCTATCAGCAAAGCTAGCTGACCGCGGAGATAAGGAGGGTACTGATGGCACAACATCTTCCGCGCATCGAGAGGACTCTTACCGCCTCTGGCGGCGGCGCAACTCCATCCCCTCTACTTTGGGAGAGTATATAAACGCCGGACGAGCCCCAGACCACAGCATTCCACTCCCAACCTTCCTGCTCCTTGTATAGCGGCCCATTGGCTGCCGTACGTCCCTGTCCTCCTCTCCTGATACAGCGGCCCGTTGGCTGCCGTACGTCCCTGTCCTCCTCTCCTGATACAGCGGCCCATTGGCTGCCGTACGTCCCTGTCCTCCTCTCCTGATACAGCGGCCCGTTGGCTGCCGTCCCTTTCCACCTATCCTCCAGGGCACAGCGGCCCGTTGGCTGCCGTCCCTATCCTTCCATCCTCCCAGGGTACAGCGGCCCGTTGGCTGCCATCCCTATCCATCCATCCTCCCAGGGCACAGCGGCCTGTTGGCTGCCGTCCCTATCCTCTCATCCTCCCAGGGCACAGCAGCCCGTTGGCTGCCGTCCCTTTCCACCCATCCTCCCAGGGCACAGCAGCCCGTTGGCTGCCATCCCTCCTGTCTATCCTTCCTCTTCCTACTATACTGGAGCGGAACCGAGGCCATAAGGCCAATACAAAATTACCTCGAAGTGGTGTCATCAGAGTAGAGAGTGACCTTCACGCTGTCAGAAGCACCAGGAGGTGCTGTCCACACCAGCTAAAGTACAAAGAAGGAAGAAGAGGAACTATGACTTGCCTCCTTCCCCCGCCCACATTACGACTGAGCTAAGTCGTCCAGGAGCAACACCTGGGTATCAATCACTACCTCTGAAGGTACTCAGGGTGTACGTGATAATGCAAAGCAGAAGAAAACTTTCAGGTCATGTCGTTGGAACACGTTGGAGACAAATCCAGATCTATACTATGTGTCCACCTGCCAGGATGGAAGCCCAATCCCATCAGATCGTATTGTGTTGAATGATTTTCCTCACTCTCAACACCGCCCATCTGTGATAAACATTGGAATATCAATCCCAATAGCAGGTGGCCATCCAGTGGCCCATTGGAACCTGAATAAGGCAGACTGGCCAAAGTTTCAAGGCTACATTGAGGAGAACATCAGCCGCATAAAGCCTGAAGTCTCTAACTATCACCGTTTGGTTGGCCTTATCATGGCATCAGCCAAAAAGTCTATTCCCAAGGGATTCACTAGAAATTACATCCCATGCTGGTCTAAGAAGTGTAGAGAGCTATTGAAGAAAGTTGAGGAAACTGGTGACCAGGAGGCTGCAGATATCCTCATCAAAGAATTGAACAATGGACGGCTTGAGCGGTGGAGGGAGGTCACAGCAAATATGGATTTCAAACATTCCAGAAGGAGGGCCTAGTCCCTCATCCGCCGCCTAGGTGCAGCATCTCAAATGACCCCGATCAAGCCAAAAGTCACTCCAAACAGTGTAGCAAAAACCCTGAAGGACAACAGTAAACAAAAAATTGGTAAGAATGCCAAGAAAGAAGTCAGAAGGCAAATGAGAGAGCTATCAGCCCAGAATGGGAAACTGTCCTCTGCTGTGGGAGCTGTGCATGAGGATGAAGTTGCCACTGCTATTAAAACAGTCCAAAACAACAAGGCTCCAGGTATAGATGGCATACTCCCTGAATTTGTGACACACCTTGGTGAAAATGCTGTGAAATGGCTCTCAGAATTCTTCACAAAGGTGATTGAAAGCTGCAAGCTCCCTCCTGAATGGAAAGAGTCGAAGATAATTGCGCTGCTGAAACCAGGAAGGAGCCTGACAATGCCAAAAACTATAGGCCAATATCACTGAAAGGATACTGTTGGCACGCATTGCTCCCACTGTGGAGGAGTTTCTTCCGGCTGAACAGGCAGGGTCTCGACCAAATAGGAGTTGTACTGATCAGGTATTGGCTCTCACCATGCACATTGAGAGGGGTTACCAGCGGAAGCTTAAAACATCAGCTGTTCTCATTGACCTGTCTGCAGCTTTTGATACTGTCTGGAAGTCAGGCCTGCTGCTGAAGTTGGGAAAGATGTTCAGATGCCATAAACTTGTCCAATTGTTTGACAGTATCCTATCAAACAGGTCTTTTATAGTGCATCTTGGAGATGGAATAAGCAAGAAAAAAGTCCTGAACAATGGAGTCCCACAGGGGTCTGTCCTATCTCCAGTACTGTTTAATATTTATACATCAGACATCCCAATCACCCAGGGCCACAAGTTCATGTATGCAGACGACATTGCACTGGCAGCACAGGCAACCACCGTTGAGGGAACAGGGGATATTCTCCAAAGTGACATCAACAAAGTGACAAGTTACCTGCAGTACTGGGGCCTCAAACCAAATCCAAGCAAGACAAGCAAAACCTCATTCCATCTGAATAATAAGCAGTCTAATGCAGCTCCCACAGTGAACTTCTGTGACACAGTAATTCAGGCAAACCCTCATCCAACCTATCTGGGGATCACCCTGGACAGAACTCTCACTTTTCGTGAGCACCTGGGAAAAGTGAAAAAGAAAATAACAACCAGGGTGAACTTGTTGCAGAAGCTAGCTGGATCATCTTGGGGCAGCAGTGCAAACATTCTCAGAACTGCAGCTTTGGCGCTTGTCTACAGTGCTGCAGAGTATGGTGCCCCTGTTTGGATGAGAAGCTGCCATACTCATCTGGTGGACACAGTGCTAAATAGTGCAATGCGCGTGGTCACTGGTTGTTTGATGCCAACAGAAACCAATTGGCTTCCAGTTCTCAGTCACATCCCACCCCCACAACTGAGAAGAGAGGAGATTGCTATAACAGAGGTGACGAAGATCAGTGCAATGCTAACTCTTCCAATACATATGGATCTACATCCAGATTCTCCTGCTGCATTGCGCCTGAAATCCAGAAAGCCAATCTGGCTTTACCCCTATGAAGCAGGATTTGCAAACTCCACAGCACAGAAGTGGTCTGGTATGTGGGAATCTCAGGAGGTGAAAAATAAAGAGCTTGTGTCTGATCCAGGCAGCAGAGTTCCAGGATTTCAGTTGCCCCGACAGCAGTGGGTTCGCCTAAACAGATTCAGAACTGGCCAGGGAAGATGTCATAAGAGTATGCATATTTGGGGATTTGCAGAGTCCCCCAATTGCGAGTGTGGAGAGACTCAAACCATGGACCACATTGTTTCGTCATGTCCATTGTATCATTTTCCTGGAGTGTTGCCTAGATTGCACCTGGCGGATGAGGAGGCTGTGCTCTGGCTGAGGGAGTTGAACGGCATTTGATGTTAATCCGAAAAAAATGATTGTTAGTTGTTAGTTACATGTATACTAATTAATATTTTATGTTATGACAAATCCAAATTGGTGGGCTCTATTTTTTTACTCTTGACTTTTGTTGCCCGAACCACTACGACACCATACGCTTATATACACACACATATATATATATATTATATATATATATATATATATATATATAATATATATATATATATATAGGAAAGAAAAGGCACAAGAGGCTTATGCTCAAAATTGTCCCTTTTCCAATTTTACTGCAGTTCAAATGTAGATTGTTGACATGTTATTTCAGTCTTTTAGTTGACAGTTTACACTTCAAAACAAAGGGAGAACAAATTAATTTTAAATAGTTATAATAAATAGCTTAAACTAATAAAATAAGATACAATCAATTCAAGAAGTGTGAAATGCTATTTATACTAATCGAATTTTGTTTTAAGAATATTCCATGAGTGCTATTTGTTATTTGCCTGTTGCAATCCTATGTAATTCTGAATAGTTTATTAAATTATTTATTAGCTTGAACTGAGCTTCCATTGAATAAATACAGAATAAACTAACTATTAATGTACTCTGATAAACTATTAAACTACAGATGTGCAATAAATTATACATTAATAAATGTAATGATTTCATACATTTTCAAATTAGTAGTTTTAATTGCCTCATAATTAATTAATCATAAACTATATTTTTCACTCTTTCACAGCAGAGCAAACTGAATGCGAGAACAACCTACCTTTTTCAATACTGTAGCTTTCTAGTCTAAAGATTAGTGGGCTAATTTTTCTATCTTAACATACTACTTGAAAAATGAAACAGCGAGTCAGAAACGAATTTGAGTTTCAACACTCATAACTTACGAAATTTCATTCATAAACATAAGTGTCCATATAGCTTGTAGAACTCTTACCTTCCTTCCTCATAAATTTTTGTTATGAGTTATCCTACACTGTATTAATATCATAATAATTATTCAAGTAAATGATGATTCATAGTAGTATTTAAACAATAGTATTCATGGGAATCCATCAGTAATCATAGTAATCCCATGATTTGAGTAGCAAATTAACTGGAAAATTTCAGGTTCTCTTAAGTTTTTATATCTAATTCAAATCAAATTTATTTCCATTCAAAATACATTTCACAAACATAAATATAAATTACAATTTTATGGAAAAATTAGCATCCGCAAAGAAAGAAAGAATTAATATTTTCATCTTCATCAAATGCGTGAATATTTATTCAATTCATCAATTCAATGAATGGAAATAAATATGCATTCAAATTGCAAATAGCACAAAATGATAAGCAACACACACCATCACACAATATATTAAAACATTCTTGAAGCGAATAATCATAAGACAATGAATGGTTGGTGCATTGTAATTGAAAAGCGAATTGCAAAAATTACTAGAATTCATGAGAGAAAGTGGCCCAGAAGCAAGCGATTATCTGAATTGAAAATAAAGATGAAGAAATCAGAAAAAAATGATGAGAGTTGAAATGAATGTTGACCTTCGAATGGCTTTGGAACATTGTAGACTTTGGTTCTGCTCTCCACACTGCTAACGTACATCCTTTCAGGTGTAACTCCATTGGATGCTTCATATGGTGAATCCGACGAGCTTTGCGGACGTACGAGAGATGAGTAATGTTGCTGGCTGCCACTTGAACTATCGTACCTACATATGATAGTTTTAATTATAAACAATATATACAGGTGATTTAAAGTGACAAAATGTATAAAAAGTAGCTAGACAAAATTAATAATCGCCAGTGATAATATTTACAGAAAAGAATATGATTACTAAAATATATCAATAGGAGTGATACGTGAAGCACATCTTCTGGACGTGACTTGCCTAAGAATCTTTAAAACTGAAATTGCCATTAAAAAGTATTGAATTCGTCAATTTGCTGTTTATTATTAAACTGTTCATTTGTGAAATCTCACTGGATTTGGAATCATTCGTTGTTTCAGGTATTGGGAATAAATTTGGTCACTTTGAATGGAATAGTAGCAAAGCTTCAATTTCAATCGAAAATTTCTTTCTCTACTCTAAATGTCAGCCATGAAATAGTTTGTGAATGAGCCTACTGCTCAGAGGAGACAGATTCTTTTGGCTTTACAGTCCTCAAAAAGAAATACAGATTAATTATGTTCTCATTTCATCGTTAAAACTTAGCATCGATATAAGGAGCTTTTGACGTACCTATCAAATGATGAGCAGTTTTTTTAATTTGAATACAATAGAAGCATTGCTAAGATTCTACAATCAAAAATTCAAAGAACTGTCACCACTTATGTTATTTAAATGGTTTATACCAAAAATGGAAACTTTCTGACACGCTATGTTTATTGAACGCTTTTAGAAATTAAACAAAAGGAACAAAGCTTTTCACTGTTCAATTTGTCTACCTAGCTTTCTGTTGAATCTAATTTTGAAAAGTATTTGAGATTATTCATGATATTGTTCCTTCATATCACTTATGACACTTTGACGCTTATTGTTCATTTTCTATTTAACTTGTACTATTCAAGTACAAGTACGTGACTGAAAATGTAAATTAATTAAAAGTATGACTTAATAGTGAATAAAATTTACAACTAAAATCAAGCAATGAATTTGATGGACAAAAATAATGCACTGTTCTCTAAAAGTGAAGGTAAATGATACGTGGCAGAGTATCAGTTAGTGGATCAGATGAGAAAGTGGCATGATTGTAACACAGTATATAAATTAATTTAAATACAAACGACATGTTTTTTCAAGCTTTCTCAAACAGTAGAATTTAGCGAAACTATAAACATAATGTAAACAGAATACTTGGTCTAACTAAAAGGAAGTTGCTGAGCAGAAATAATATATCTTTCTCTGTAATAAGTGCGGCAAAAATGATGATGATATTAGCATATCTACAGTTAAAATGTTCTAAGAGTTTTAATGAATATAATTTTTTGTCAACTACAGCTATTGAAATGTTGACAAATCAATCTATGAAAATGTATATATTTAGCACGGAGAGTAATATAAGCATAAAGTATTTTCTTGCATATACATATAGCAAAGAAGCAAAGATTGAGATTGATATAGAGTGAAGCAAAGATTGAGATTGAAAAAGGCGATAATGTATTATTTATGCTTGTTTCTGATACTTGTTTCATGCCAGAGAGATTCAATTAGGATATTGATGTGCAAATACGCAGTAATAATAAATGAGTTTAAACAACAAAAACTGTACCTGTTGAAAGTTGATGTGCCGTATAGTTCGGCCTCTGTATCAGAGGGACTATCTCCACCCTTCATTTTGTATTTAGCCTGGCGGATAGCTGTGAGACGACTTCTTGCCTCTTCCAATTCCCTCTCAATGCGAAGTACTTCCGACCTTCAAAGATAAAGTTTGAAAGTAGGTTAGAATTTATTATTATCATCCAAGTAGAAGATTGTACATTAATGGTGAAGTGAATGCACGCACTCCAACTAACTTAGTCAGAGAAAACTCCTATACACATTACAGAAATAAATACACAATTCTGTAAATTTCAAGAGTAGAATTTCATCTTACATGGAGAATTCCTTTTAAGGGATGGGTTTAGCATATACTTGATTAGCGGGAGCTCCTGTCTGGCTCATTAACTGTTATGTGTATGTGAATAGTATATCAAAGGTTACCTTGCGTTTATTTCTTGAGCTATTCCGCCGACCATACGTCGGTTAAGAACAAGACTTCTTTCTTCTTCTTGCTGTATGGCCTGTTGAGCGGCTCGCACCAAGTTGTCTGTGGCTCGCTTCACTGCATTGCCAGCAGCCTGAAAACAAATACAAATTAACTGTCTTGCAATTAACTACTTCATAGTGATTTTTATTAAAAAAAGTGTATTGTTTCAAAGTGTATTATTTTTGTATTATTTCAAAGTGTATTATTTTTCTTTTGTCCTCTGCAACAGCAATTTGTTGCAAACATGTATAGAGTGTGAGAAAATATATATTTATTCATTTTCCATTAATAGTCCACAATTAATAAAAATATAACAGAAACATTACCTTATTAAAACACATAGTTTTAAACTGCCGATTAGAATTCAAGGTTTCAATTATTCAAAAATTATCAGTATAGGGTTATAATTATCCACTATTTATAAATTAATAGTATCAAATAAATATATAAATCAATATCTTTGTCAATTTTGGTAACGGTGCGAAAAGTAAGTGAAGTGCTATTCGGGTCGATGTCAAACGAGGCAAACGACAGAAGAGTCCTGCGACATTCGAGACTAGCGACGGTAGAGACTTGCGACATTCGAGGCCAGCGACGGTAGAGGACTCCTGAAAAAGAGGCCTCAAATGTCGCCTGCGTTAGGCGACAGTTGAGGCCTCTCTAATTTTTGTACAGCCCCGACAGTCGAGACCTGCGACCGTAGAGGACTCAAAAAAAGAGGTCTCAACTGTCGCCTGCGCTAGGCTCTCCAGAATGGCAGACAGCACCAAAAGAATAGTCATTTAATTAGTATGGATTTACCAGCAATTGAATAATATATAATATCCCATTATTTATTCTTATGAATAAGTATTGCAACTTTACAACTGTAAATATACCTTAGTTGCTTCTTCATAAAAAACGAAATTTTCAAACTCGTAAATACCTTTTCGATATTTGGTCACGCTGCTTGTGCTCAGCAAATGTTCAGTCTTTTATGTGATATTTTCGTTGAATTTTCCAGTGAAACTTGGCAGTTGGTTAATTTTAGTGGTGTTCTTCAATATAACGTTA
This sequence comes from Nilaparvata lugens, assembly GCF_014356525.2. Lineage (NCBI taxonomy): Eukaryota > Metazoa > Arthropoda > Insecta > Hemiptera > Delphacidae > Nilaparvata > Nilaparvata lugens. The sequence continues at coordinate 33,813,937 of NC_052518.1, forward strand.
ACTCCGTTGCAGTCAATTACATACATCGTAAGTTATAAGAGTTTAAAATTATATGTTTTCGTCTACAAATACAAGATCCGTAAAGGCTCTACGAGATAAGGCTGGCTAGGGAAGTGGGAAGGGGAAGGAAAGATTGGCTTCTTCCTCTTCTCTGTCTTCTAACGTCTCAGATCATGTAGGTGCTATCAGTCCAAAATTATCTAAATGATAGAACAATCAGTGAATTAATATTTTGAAAGTGACAGTTTGTTGCCCAAGATAACTGCTATAGTTGAAAGCTCAATTCAACAGGTTGTTGGCGCTTTGTCTGCTTCACTCGATGTCGCAAGTAAAACAATTGACAGTTTGAAAAGTTAAGTTGCTTCTCTTCGAGCAAGTCTTTTTAAAAAAGATGCGGCTTTTCATGAAGTGAACGCGGCTCTCCACGATCGAGTTTGTTTTGTTTAGCTTCCCAGAGACTCTTTAACAGAGTATGAGAATTGTCAAAAAATGCATGAAAACATTATTTTCAATAAGAAAAAATACACATGACACATATACATATATACATATGTATATATATGATACATACATATGAACATATCAACACACAAAGGGCCCCTCCCTACACATATACTCCTGTGTGGTATAAAATACACCTTCCATCAATAACTCTTTCAACTTTCTTCCGAATAAATTGAGATCTTCAACGTTTTTCATATCATCATGAAGCTTTCTAAAAATTTGAAGTTCCATATATGTTGGCTTCTTTTCAAAAAGAGGTTTTTCGCCACATCAAAAAATAAAGGAGTCATGCTATTCTAATTTCTTATGAAATTGAAGTTTTGAAAGTGAATGATTGATTATTAAGCATATGATTGAGGGCTGATGAATATGAAATTGTTATAAAAACACATTATTTATTTTAAAGAAACATGTTAGTCACTTCAAAAACATATGTTTCTAAAAGTAACAGGTTCGAAATCATGCTATAGTAGCCGAACACGATATGGCATTATTGGCACATATATGGCACGATATGGCAAGCCGAATATTGTGACGCGACGTGACACGAGTCTGCTAGACGATTTAATATCATATGATCATATAATAGCGTTCACACGTGCCAATGTAAACATTATAATATGCTCATATGATATTAACTCGTCTTAGTAGTCTGACTAGTTTCACTAGTGGATTCAGAGTCACCTGCTCCGTTAAAATTCATAGGTGAATTGTGACTTTGTGAATTGTGAATAGGTGTAACTTATGACGTTTATGAAAAGGGCCCCTAGTGGTACGAAAAAAGGTTTGTGCAGCATACCTGTAGACGTTTGGTGGTATCACTATCAGGATCAGCTTTGACTTTGCAGGCCACCAATAGTTGTGCTGTTGATGATGCTACTTGCTTGGCACTAGAAACCAGTTTTTCTTCCGAACTTACACCTGAAATAGAAATGATCATTGCACCAAGTCCAAAATTACAATATCAGTCACGTGTAGTGAGATTTTCACACTAAAACCCAAACATCTAGAGTTCTATTGCGAGCTGCACATAGGAGTTTCAAGTTTCTAGAAGAGTTAGCATGTTGACAATCAGATAAATAATTTTGAAGGATAAGATTACCACTTCATTTTACTCTTTATAACAGTATAACTTTTTCATGTTTGTAATTTTGAGCTGAAAAAATCATAAAACAGAACGAAACTAAAACGAAACAGATGACAGATTACTAATCACTTTCAAAAACGTCAAAAGGCCGATTTCAATATCACTGAGTAGGCTAGCACATTCTACAACTCAAACGTTTTGGAATACTGTCACTGAGACTGAAGTTACTTTTATAAGACTAGATTCGAACTGAACTTGCTTACACAAAACAAAGCTTGTTGATCTATCCTCTGTATCTTCAAGATTATTCTGGACCATGACCATCATGAAATGTTTCAAAGTATATGAAAATGTTTGGGAGAAGTATAAATTTCTGGAGCGTTTGAGAAGTTAAGAACAAACCCTATAACTCCCATAGAAACAACTGTGGAACATTATACCATCTGACACAATGATAAATTAATTGATTTGTAGGCCTTTCACTACTGTAAAAATGCACGTTTCCTGTTGATCTACTGCAAATTATAAATGCGACATTTTCTATTTCATTCAAAGTCCAAGGACAATAAAATATTATTTATTTAGTTTATCACATACAAACATTACTTATAATCTAGGAACATACCTTGGACAAGAGAATTGGCTGATTCTACTAAAGAATGAGTAGCAGCAGCTACTAATCTAGCCGCTGATATGAGTCCTTCAGACCACTGTCCATCGTCCGAGCTAGTCAATGGTGTTCTATTCACCTGAAATAGTTAGAAAACGTGTTAAAATCATCGAATTAACCTATAATCAACTATCTCTTCAGCAAAGATTCTATTTATCAACTTGAAAATTTCCTAGTCAATGATATTTTATGAAAAATTCATTTGCTATCAATAAGGGTAAGCGGGAGAAAGAGTACAAGTCAAGATTTGGCAAAAATAGGATAAGTTGGTTTTCTATATGAACATCATCTACAATCTGTCATTAACAGAATAGATATGTTGTTATTCCTACTTAAAGAGAATGAGAACCAAAAGAATAAGTCTCTGCCTTTTTCAATAGATGGCAAAAACAAGATAAGTATATTATAATATTATTGTCAATTAGAAAATATGACTGTATATAAATGTGAAGAAAACTAAATACCCATATAAATAACTAGCCGTCAGGCTCGCTTCGCTCGTCATATCCGTCTAGCCAGGGGGCTCGCTTCGCTTGCCTGCATTTTTCATTTGAGCATGCTTCATTCCATCAGAAAGTCAAAGTACTGAGAAAACGCAGAAAAGCTGGGAAAACGCTGATTTTGGGCGTATCTTTGATGAAATATAAAAGTCACCTCATCACAAACTTTTTAGACCCTAACTAAACCTCTGTACCAAATTTGAACATTTTTTGCATATTACTTGATGAAAGAACTGAGAAAACGCAAAAAACCGCTAATTTTGGGCGTATCTTTGGCGCTATTTCAAATTCTTTCTAACAAAACATTATTACACCCCAGCTGAGCTTCTGTAGTAAATTTGAAAATTTTCTGTTCATTTGTTCTTGATAAAGCTGAGAAAGCGCAAAAACGCTGAAAAACGCAGATTTTGGGGGTATCTTTGGCGTTATTTCAAATTCCTTTCTAATACAACATTATTACACCCTAGCTGAGCTTCTGTACTAAATTTGAACATTTTCTGTTCATTTGTTCTCGATAAAGCTGGAAAAACGTAGATTTTAAATAAATTGAATTTGAAGTCCAGTTATACTATCAGAGCCACTGACTCAAACACTATTCATGTATCAGAAAGTGACTTATTCTATTTTCTATTTAGACCAACAGCTGTGAAAAACTTTGATTGCATTTTCCCACAAAACACATTTTTTACTTATGCTACTCTTTTCGCCCACCTTAGAATATTGAATCATATTGCTAGATACAAATAACAATTAGAAGTGATTAATTACGATTATTTTGTATTTTATACTATTTTTTTCAACGAAGCTCTGTAATTGTCTGAATGTACTTGAGAATAATTTATAATTAATGGTAGACTTATATAATTGTCATAAATTTACTGACATGTTAACCTGTTAACACTAAATATGTAAGAAAAAGCATGTGCAGAACTCCATAATCATGGATTCAACAAAACAGAGGGCTACTACAATATTAAATGAAAAAGACTGAGAAATTGTCAAAAACCACTGATTTATTGATAATTAGAAAGACCGGTTTCGGTTATTACACCATTGTCAATCTCTGATAAACTGTTTATCAGAGTTTATCAGAGATTGACAATGGTGTAATAACCGAAACCGGTCTTTCTAATTATCAATAAATCAGTGGTTTTTGACAATTTCTCAGTCTTTTTCATTTAATATGAATAATTACCACAATATCAACTTCTCAACTACATAAAAAGCTACTACAATAGCTGTTTTCAATCAAATTTTCAAGTACATGGTTTGATAATTACAATATTTCATTCAAGCCAGAAAAACTCAAGCAACCAACTGGTTTTGACAAAAATAATCATAATTTCACTACAAAAGCTTGATCCCTTGGAACTTTATGCAAGTTGTGAATAGTTATGTTGGCAAATTCTTTTTTAATTTCAGTTCATATGTTCAACTGTCCAATTGAGCAGCTCAAACCCTGCCAATTCAAGGCAATCTAATAAATTAGTAACGTTGAATATTGTTTTATGACAATAATAATTGATGTTGATGAGATTTTTTGCTGAGGATGATATCCACATAAGCCATGGGCTTGTGCGTGGTTAATGAGAGGGATGATGGTAAGAGATGAGAGAGTTAGTTTTAGGTGGGTTCCGGGCCACCATGAAATGATGTTGCAGCACATGAGTGTTCGTTAGTAAAATTGACTAAGCCAGAGACCGTTCGAATGGGAGAACCAACAGCACGGAACTGATCTCAATCAGTGCGATAAGATGGTCTTGCCTGTGGAAACAATCATTCCCTCAATGGTTCAGTGAATAAAAAATTAATGTCATGGATGAATCTTTTAGGTAATTTGAATTAAAACGTAATAAAATCAAATTGGTGTAGCAGAAATCTACAATAGTACGAGTAAATGCAGGTGACTAGTGCTATCATGATCACCCATCCAACCTGAGTTCAAAGCGTGCGTGACTTCACAAGACATCAGATGAACATTTCACTCAAAACATGACAAATCACCACAATATAGTATGCTGAAATATCAGCATCCATGATAAAAATGTTTGACAGTTCTAGCATAGCATCATCAACATGATTATACCCATTAAAAAAGTCAGTTTTGAAAGTATCATCGCAGTGAATAAACCCATTACAATATTTTTCAACCTGATGAAGCATTCATTACACCAATGTAAACCAATTTTAGCCCGACAAATTTTCAGTAAACAACTAACTCAATGCGAAACACAAGCAAGTCAATGACAGGGATTAAGGATGCGTGAATGGAAACCAACAGTTCATTGTGAAAATTGTGCTAAACACCTCATCTCAAAACTTTCCCCAGACCTGTAAGAAATACACTCAACAAATTTCTACAATAGACAGTTTTATTTGGAAAGATAGGAGTTTGCTGCAAAGAAAAGCACAAGTCTTTCAACACAATAGAAGAAATTGAATTTATAGGCATATCAAACTTTCATAATTATTGTGATTTTTATTATTATTCATATTTTTAGATTGCCTTTAGATCAGGTTAGGTGGAAGATAAAAATTAAAACACACAGTTTGCAGTGTATTTAAATTTCGGTTTATCTCTATTACTGTGTATCTCAATTAAAGCACACAATTTACAGTATATATCGATTTCTCTGTTAAAAAACATTTAAAAATGTAATTCCTCAAAATAAAATAACAAATAACGATACTGCTAAAAACAATTGCTTGTTTATAGGTTAGAAGTAATGGCATCGACTTGAATAAGAGATTTGTATAATTGTTACTAAAATTTGAATTATGTCATATTCTTCAATATTTGATTCCATTACGAACTGCTTGTTAAATAATCACTTTGAACAATTAATTACGACATAGCAGTCAGGTATTTATATAAATAAAAGCTATTAGCTTCTACTTACATTAGTGTAGCGCTTTCGGACACTAGGCCCTTCGTCAACACTGGCTGTCACTTCCGTTGTTGAATACATATGGTTAGTAAGCAGCGTGGGTTGTGGGAGTGGCGGGAATTTTTGAATTGCTGGCGGCGGGGGTGGCGGGAATGTTTGAATTTGTGGATTATTGGAGTAGGAGGTTGAAGAGGCTGTGTGATTTGAAGTTTGTTTGCTCATTAAGGATGTTGTGGGGGTCTCTTTTAGTATGTTTATATATTTCAAATTCTTCCAAGGTGTTTAGTTCAGGCCCAGTAAGTTTAGTACTCACATAAACAAAATAGACAAAAACATCCAGTTCACAGCAGAGTATGAAACAGAAAAGAAACTCAACTTCCTAGATCTAACAATCACAAAAAATATGAACAATCAGCACAGCTTCAATATATACAGAAAACCAACTACATCAGACACCCTTATCCACCAGACCTCCAATCACCCCACTCAACACAAACATGCTGCTCTCAAAACAATGATCCATAGACTAAACACCATCCCCTTATCAACAGAAGATTACAGTACAGAGCTCAACACAGCCTCTTCAATCCAATACAGCCTCATCCTACTCCAATAATCCACAAATTCAAACATTCCCGCCACCCCCGCCGCCAACAGTTCAAAAATTCCCGCCACTCCCACAACCCACGCTGCTTACTAACCATGTGTATCCAACAACGGAAGTGACAGCCAGTGTTGATGAAGGGCATAGTGTCCGAAAGCGCTACACTAATGTAAGTAGAAGCTAATAGCTTTTATTTATATAAATACCTGACTGCTATGTCGTAATTAATTGTTCAAAGTGATTATGTCATATTATCAAACATCTGTGATAGCGGTAACACCGGTGAGTATGAGTGAGTCACAGCATTGACAACTGCCTTTTGAAAGACAAGGAAAGCAAGCATCTGTAAAGTCCGCTGACAATGTAAAGTGAATCTCACTAGACTATAGAATAATATAACAATATGTCTAAAGTATGTTAATTTATATTTCTGACATGACGAGAGAGTAGATTTTGATGTGAGAAAGAGATAAGAGTGAGGGAGAAAATCATGTACAAGTGATAATCATGGAACATAATTCGTGAAACACTTCTTTCCTACTGATAAGATAAAATATTGAAACAAATATGAATGAGTAATTATCGAAGAAAGTGCAAATTCTACAATTATGAAATTCTACAATATTAATAGTAATCTTAATAGTAACAGTTATCATTATTATCAATTCGTTCATACCTTTCCTTTATCGATGAGTTCTCTCTGAGCAGCTGAAGCTGCTTTCACTAGAGCAGACGTAGCAGCAGCTATAGACTTGGCAGCTTCCAAAATCATTTCGTCAAAATTCAAGCTCTCATCAGTTTCCTAAAAAAAATATATAAATAGATTTTTTCTCTCGAAGTAATATCAAAAGAGTATCTAATCCATAGATATAATGTATCTAGTCTAGTCAGAATCATCTAGAATGGACACATATTTATGGATAGTGCAGACTATTTAATGTACATAAATATGTTTATGAATTTGAATAAATAAGTACGAATGAATGGATGCAAAGTGATTGTGAATATGGACACCAAGTATGCTATTTATTTTAGACATTAAAACAGATACATTTCTGTTGGAGCTTTAAATACAAACATTTATTTGGCCTCCCACTCAGAAAAGATACAAAACAGTCAAATTGTACACCTCTTTTACCCGCATTATTTATAGTCTTTCAACAATGGTTACACACAATATTTATCGGATAAGAGAAAATGAAAAGAAACTAGCGTATTGCGTTGTTTATTTATTCTATGTGTATTGCTTCTTATTCGAGACCAGAATAATTTTCCGCCTAAAGAGAAATGTTTTTATCGATATTTAATACTGTAAAGCATTCCCGCATTCCATGTAATTTAGTTCCAGTTTTGATTTTATTGTCATCTCAGCAATAATAGAAAAAAACATTTTGCACTAGAATAGAAAATCAGTTTGCACTACAACAAATCAAGGTGAATGTCCGATCAATCATGCAATAGTCATATAATTATCAATTTTATGTTATTTTTCAATTGAATTTTCTATTGTTGGGTGAATTTAATTGGATAAAACTTCCATTAATGAAACACATAGGCTAGATAATTATATAAAATCCAAAACATACAACTTAACATCAATTTCATAACAGCATTCAAATAAATGGTTCAGCCACAGATTTTCACTTCAATTCTCATGCAAATACAAAATATTTCTCACATCAGTAAACAATGTTTCCATATTATACATTGCTGTATATTGTTAATTATTTGAAACATTTTAACAAAAAATGATATCCATCTAGTACTGGTACTGTAATGTAGAGTTTTGGAAAGAATCTTCCCAAGGTGTTATTTTATAAAAATAGTATGAACATTTATAATATAGCATAAAAACTTGAACCATTTCGATATTCCAAAACTCAACTATCTCATGTTTATATACCGAATGATTCGAAAAGGACTTTACAACTTTGAAAATTCATATAAATCTTATTAAACAAGGTGGTTTTGGTGTTGTTTTAAAGGAAAACACTCCAAGTTTTTTTACCTTAAACTAAAGATGTTCTATGTCTCTTCTGTTTATTATCCTGCAGACATCCCAACAATCATCGATTTCTTCAAGAATTTTATTTGCCGTAAAACTTTACAAAAAGCAATAAGCATCGTCAAACAAAGAAATAATTTATAATACATTATAATACAACCTCTGTCGTAAGTAACATCCCAGTAAGTTCTTCCCAGACTCGTACAAGCATTTCAGGTGTAACTTGCTCAACAGCAGCGCAAATCCTTGCTCCAAGTTCAGGTAGAGTGGCAAAGGAGGTACGTACACCATATCTTTTATGAAACACTACAAGAAAAAATCCAGCGGTGTTAGGTATGGGGAACGAGGGGGCCATGCGATTGGTGCATTACGACCTGGATTGGTCATTAAGTGCATTACGACTGATTTGGAAAGCGGTCATTAAGAAAATACCGAACGTCAGTCAGATAGGGTGGTGGTGCGCCATCTTGCATAAAGAAAACATTTCGTTCTCGGTCATCCTCATCGATCGCTGGTATCAAAAATGTTTGCAACATATCAAGGTACACTATGCCGTTCATGGTTCTCTCTTGGAAAGAAGGGGCCGTACACTTTCCTCTTACTCAACGCACAAAAAAACGTTCACTTTAGGGCTATCACGCACATGTTGCAATGCTTCATGCGGATTTTCACTGTCCCAAATCCTACAGTTATGTGTGTTAACTTTGCAACTTAAATGAAAAGTTGACTCGTTAGAGAAGATTATGTTGTCCAAGAAGTGTTCATCATCATCCACTCGATTCAACATATCCACACAGAAGTTTCTACGGGCAATGTTATCAGTGTCTTTAATTGCTTGTAAAAGCGAATATCGGTATGGTTTCAAATGCAAACGTTTTTTCAACACTCGCCAAATTGTCGATTGTGTGACTTGAAGCTCTCGAGATGCACGCCGGGTCGATTTCGAAGGGCACTTGACAAAACTTTGTCTCACTTGCTCAACGACTTCGTCAGATGTGCTTGGACGACCTGAGGATTGTGTATGCTTTACTGAACACCCTGTTTCTACAAAACATTTATGCCACTCATAAATTTTAGGCCTACTAGGAGAAACTTAGTGTACTTGGTACGAAAATTACGCTGAACTGTTAATGCAGACTTCGATTCTTCAAACCAAAACACACATCTAGCACGCTCGGGTCCAGTGAAGGCAGCCATCTTTGACGTAACTGCCGCTAGCGCTTGTGCGGCGCGACCAGGCACTAGCGGACTTTGTGAGTCAAAACTTGGAGTGTTCTCCTTTAAAACACCAAAACCAGCTCTGTACCTTGTTTAATAAAATTTATATGAATTTTCAAAGTTGAAAAGTCCGTTTTGAATAAACCGTTATTGTACTAGAAATAAAGCATTCCAGAAATAGTTACTTATTGGATGGGAAATATATGATATTTCCGAAATATATTTTTTCATTCTAAACCGTGTATATTAGTGGTTAGCTAGTGTTCTATCCGCAATGGTAGTTTCATAATTATCTACATTCACTCCTGCAATAACACCGAAACTATACTCACAAAACACAAAACAAATAATTTTAAATAAATGTATCTTATTTTTATGAAACACTGTATACTAGAAGTCGTAGATAAAATGGTGTTTGCAACGGTTTTATTAGGTCTATAAAGCACTCTTGAGATAAAATTTAAGACACTTGCTCGCTTCACACAAGCACTGGTCGTGCTTTAAAGACTTTCATTATAAAACCGTTGCATATTAATAGACTACTATTAATAGATGTGAGTTTTTTTAAACAATTTTTTAGTGTAAACGTAAATATTAATACATCCATTTTTATTCAGTTCTATTCTATTCTACTCTTTTGATACAAATACAATTCTCCAATTCTCAAGGTTTCAACAACCATTTCGTCAATAATTCAACACATTTTATTCTTCCAAATCTAATAGTTCTACAATATTTTGATGCTGCATATTAGAAAAAATTGAAATATTCTTGAAAGACAATAGCTTTTATGGAAGACAAAACCCAAAAAGACCTTATTTTTCATCCGACATTTTATGTGATTTAAATTTTTTACAATTCAATTAATAAAGAGTACGAAGATTCTAAATCTTCAATCAAGAAATTACATTACAACATATTAGCCTAGTTAGTGATTTGAAAAATCTAAACTCAATAACTTATAATTTCATGAATATAATAGGATAAATTACAAATTTGCTTAATATTCATGCAAGATAAATAATCATTTAAACAAAAAATCTTCCTTGAAATGAATTGCATAATAACAAATTTGGAAAAAAATGATAAAATTCTAATCTTATAAGCTATCAAGAATGAATATTGATTATTATTTATGGGCTAAACATCAAACTCGGAAGGATAGAATAACGAACAGCCAATACTGAACAAATACTGGAACACAATTCAATCATGATAACTATTGAATATACATAATAGTATACATGAATCTTTTATTAGATATAAATGTTTCAAATATATACATTTCGAACCGGCTGAGATTGATCTTAAACTCAAAGATATAAAGTAAAATTCGCCCGACTGTTTACGGCGATTAGAAAAAGTAGGTATTAAATGAAATGTTTTATGTTTTAAAATGCATACAGACAGACAGCCAAAAGATATTTATTTAAAAAAAAAAATGCAATTTACAAAGCAAAAATCTTATGTACTCATTTTCAATATAAAACAACAACAAAGAATAAAACAACCTCATGAATACACTAAGCCAAATAAATCTTTAGAAAATGGTCTGCATGGGCAAAAAATTCCTGTGCGCAAACCAGAGTTGCATATTTAAAGTTTAACAAAGAGGAAGGAAACAACAATCTTGATGCATTCAGAATCTTATTGAATATTATTATCACATACAGTGGATAAATTATTGAATAGCTAAAAAAAAGAAGATTAATTAGTGTAATGGTGCATACAGATTTCAAGAACAGTGGACGGGTTGCCACCACCAGCGAATTTATCGGCCAAGGTAGGTGTTATAATTTGTTGTGATTATGTTTTCTGCATTGTCCACTCCCAGCTGTATTAAAAATTTCAATTTAATAATTTAATTTAATTTAATAATTTAATTTAATTTAATAATTTTTATTTGTTCAATACAGTACAGTCATTATGAATCACAACTATACAATTGAACATTGTCATGTACAAAAAAAAAAAAATCTCTTCAATATTAAACAAAATAAAAATATTTAACATAATAAAAATATAGATATAGCCTATATGATATTACACATAATTGTCACATAAAAATTCATTTACATTATAAAAACTTTTTTCAACAAGGAACTTATGAAGATCTTTTTTGAAAGTCATGCTTTTGAAATCTATATTACCAGGCAACTTGTTTAGAAATTTTGTCCCTATGTAGCTAGTTTTTTTCTCAAAAAGAGTTAGCCTGTGAGGCTGAACGATAAAGTTGTTCCTGTTTCTTGTGAAGTGTGAATGTACCTGTGCATTGGTCGTTAAACTGCCCATATTCTTAATCACATATAATAAAGTTTTAAAAATAAAAATACAAGGTACAGTGAGTATGCACAGCCTTTTAAAATAATCTCGACAAGGATGATTGAACCCCAATCCCACTAAACACCTAATAGCCCGTTTTTGCAGAATGAATATCTTATTTATGTTCTGCAGAGACGTGTTACCCCAGAGCTCAATTCCATATGCAATATGTGAATGAATGAGTGCGAAATATAACGTTTTTCCTGTCTCAGGGGGCACACACTTGACTATGTTTCGCAGAACAAATAAACTGCTACTGATTCTGTTCGCCAGTCTGTCAGTATGGGCATTCCATGAGAGATCCTTATCCACAATCAGTCCCAACAGACTCGCCTCTGTCACATTCTCCACAACAGAGTCACCAATGCTAATTACTGGTTCAAATACATAATGTTTGAAACCAAATTGAAGGCACTTGTTTTTTTTAGGGTTTAAATAAGGATTTCGAGACGGCCTGAAATACTATCTGATGTGGGAAGTGACGAGCCAAGTTACGATACAGAACACTGATGTGGGAAGTGACGAGCCAAGTTACGATACAGAACATGTTAAATATAGAAGGAATTGGTTTGTGTAAGAGATCTCTGGAGGGGTATAGCTGTAATACCAGTGTTTATAGCATACACTAACTGGATACACCACTCAGACCAATTGTGAGTGCTATTAACTCACCTACCCACAAACTTTAACGATTCATAGCCAACCTCATTCAACCAGTTATGGAAGAATTACAATCATATGTGAAAATTCCTATGATTTTATCAATCAAATCAAAGACATAACCCTAAATTCGGGGGATATACTAGCAAGTTTAGACATCATTTCCATGTATCCCAACATCCCTGTTGATGAAGCCCTAATCATCATGGATCAAAATGCACACTTTTCCAAATCAATTATTCACCTGACAAGCCACTGCCTGAAAAATACATATTTCACTCACAATAACAAACTAGAGACAAATTGAAGGAGCCCCCATGGGATCATCCCTCTCTCCAGTCATAGCCAATCTCTTCATGACTCATTTTGAAGAAGAAGCTCTCAGTAGAACAAAACTGAAACCAACCCTTTGGAAGAGATATGTCGACGATATCTTTATCATTTGGCCCCATGGTAAAGAAGAACTTTTAGAATTCCTCAATCAGCTGAACCAGATACACCCCAAAATACAGTTCACCCTCGAAATAGAAGAAGAAGCTAAACTACCGTTCTTAGACATTCTAATCACCAGAAACAAAAATGGCAGTCTGGAACACTCTGCATACCGAAAACCAACCCATACAAATAGATACCTGAATGCACTATCTCATCATCACCCCGCACACTCCTTCTCTGTAGTCAATAGTCTAATCTTTCGATCTCTTCATCTCACGGACAAAAAAAGCAAAGAAGAGGAGATCAAGACAATCAAATCCATACTAACGGGTAATGGCTACAATAATAGAATAATCGAAAAATCATTGAAAAAACAACTGACACGTCCAATCCCCGAAGAAAAACTCAAGGAAGAGAAAGCATTCGAAAAAACCGTCCTTCTTCCATACATCAGGGGTACTACCGACCGTATTGGAAGAATTCTAAAAAAAAACATAAAATCTAACCAGTCTACAAACCTCTCCAAACTATTTCGAAATTTCTAAAGAAACCCTTTCAGAGATTAGAACTAGAAAATCAGGGCGTCTATAGTATTCCCTGCCTGCATTGTGACAAGATGTATGTAGGTCAAACAAATAGAAGAATATCAGCCAGGATATAGGAACACAAATTGAACATAAAAAACAAACAATTCACTTCAGCCCTTTACAACCATTAAAAAAATACAGGTCACAAAATAAATTTTAAGAATTCAAAACAAATAGCCAACATTCAAGATTTTCGGGTTAGGATTGTACGAGAGGCCCTAGAAATAGAGAAACAAGGTAGCCTTAACAAAAGAGATGACAGTACAAATATCTCTTCCCTTTGGAAAATCATTCTCAACACAGCACAAAAGCCAGACACTTCTCCGGGAATTCCATTCACCCAGCAGCGCCAGGCTGAACACGTGGAAGAAGGAGAGGAGGAGGTACTCCCTCCAAACACACTTCCAAACTTCCAAACACACGCAGGAGTCAGTGTAGCTAAAACTGCGCTCCGAGGATGTCATTTGTTATAATGGCAAAACGTCAGCAAGTAAGTGGAACTGCTTATCGGATGTACCCGGTTGATAATTTACCATATATATATATTGTAAGTCTTTTTTCATGTATTCAATGTGAGCAGACCACCTCATCCTATGGTCGAAAAAGCGCCCAAATACTTGTAGGAATTGACCATTTCAATACAAGAACAACTAAACACACACACACACACATATATATATATATATATATATATATATATATATATATATATAAATTAAAACAGGAGACACGATATAAATAGATTGAAAACACTTAAAAACTTACATTAGAAATGGGGGGGAATTTTCGGAGACTGAGTCTCCTTCCTCAACCGAGCAGACTGCAGTTTTGAATCCAACGGTCGACCACAGAGTACGCAAGCAGACTCAATTGTAGCACGTCTGCATCGCGTAATCTGCTGTGGTCTCTGCTGCTATAATTGAGTCTCCGTGCGTAATGTAAGTTTTTAAGTGTTTTCAATCTATTTATATCGTGTCTCCTGTTTTAATTTATATTACAAACTTTAAAGTGTCTTCTATATATATATATATTCTAAGTCTTTTTTTATGCATAATTCTAGCTTCAGTTACAGCTTGAAACTCAAAATTATTTTGATTCAAATGTTGAATGTCATCGACTAAAAGAGGCGTCAGCTATAGCATCAGCTAGAATTTGGCCAACTGATGCAAAAAAACATTGAATTCATCAGCTACTTTTTTGTAAATCTCTGTTGTAACAGACTGGATACCTGGTAGAAATTTATTCATAACAAAAGATTCCTTATTTATATTTTTCCCCGCCAACTCTCCTATCACTCCCCAGAACCACCTAGGATCATCTCTAAATTCCATTAGTTTATTTTTATAATATTCAAGTTTAGTTCTTTTAACGGTAAGATTTTTTCTAAGTGTGAGATAATGATTTTTCAGAGCGTTATTATATGGTTGCCTCTTCAATTTCCTACTAAATTTATCTCTTTGTCTAATACAATCAATCAGGTCTGAATATATCCATGGCTTTAATTTGTCTCTTCTTGGCCTCATCGTCTTGGTATTCATACTGGAATCTACTGAGTTTTTTATGATTTGATGAAATTTACTAGAACAGATATTTATTTCAAAACAGTTTTCTACCGAACCCCAATCCGCATTATGGAGAGCCTGTACTAACAGGCCTTTATTTGCAATAGTATAGGTCTTAACCGATTCAGCCGGTTTTTGTACTGGAAATGAAATATTACGAGCTATACTGAAATGATATGTTATTGTAGTGTGCAGCACGGCCGCCTTCATCTGATCCTGATCAGCGTATCTTACGAAAATGTGATCAATAAGAGAAATCGAGTCACCATCAATTCTAGTTGGCTTATTCATACACCGTACAAGACCAGCACCGACCAAACAGTTCAAGTACCTGTTCGCGATTAGGTCATCTGAGAACAAATTTATATTAACATCTCCTACCAGTAAACAATTTCTATTAGAATTTAAAACATAGTAATAATTTTCCAATTCTTCTAGAAATAAATTTATATCACTATCGAATGTTCTATATATTGCTAGGAGAGAACAGGACTTGTTCAGTATCTGAAAATCTACCGTTAATCCATAAACATCAACCAATGTTGTTTGTTCAACGCTATAATTTATTGTGCTATTAATGTATATAATCATTTTGATTGCGCTGTTTATCAGTAGCCACCAAATCAAATCCATCTATTGGCCATCCCAAAGCCCCATCTTTAAGCCAGCATTCGGTCAATACTATTAAATCCAACCGTGTGTTCAAAGAATCTATATACACCAACAATTCATCGAAATTTCTAGAAACACTCCTTATATTATTATATTAGTATCTTAAAGCTTAGATCCACCGAGTCAAAGAACGAAAAAAATTCTTCTGAATGCACCAATTCTGAGCAATTGGAAAAATTTAAACTGTCAACGTCATCATTTGATACTAGCAGCCTAGCCACAGCTAGGAAAATATAAAAAATAAACTGTAATTATTAATTTTACGATTATAAGTTGTTATTGAAAAAGCAAATAAGTTGAAAGAGAGAAAATATCAACGATTATAAAATAAGAATAGCTAATAAAAAAAAGATAACATTAGGAATATGAAATAATAATTAAGAAAAAATATATATGTGTGGAAAAAAAGAAAAGTTACATATAGAATCCGCCGTGCACAACCAACATTGCTATTATCAAGGACTGGATTAACATGATTCTAAGAAGGAGTATTTCATAAACAAAAACTTCATTACTTACTGTATAATAATGAAACAAGATAATATTAGTCCTATACTACTCAATGATATGCTATTTCTCATACACATACTCGTCAGTCTACAGGCATATATCATTTATTTAATCTGAGAAACCCAGTATTTAAAGATTAGCAAGAGAAGATCGAGATAACGGAATTCAGCTCTTACACTTTCTACCAACCTCAAAGATTAGCGATTCAAAATAGAGTCAACAGTTATCATTAACGATAAAAGGTTCAATACTATTTACTTGACATAATAACAGTAGACACCTCTATCTCACGAATCTAACTTATCTGACTAATTGAATTCGTTTCTCCTAATCTACTGTATTCCAACGTACTATCATTCAAGTAGGCCTGGATGGGAGTAATGAACAATTATTTAACTTCCTATTATACAGTACATTCAACTCATACATACATGTATGTCATTCACACTCTTATTAAATAACTATGATAAATTATAATAAATAAAATGACAGATTAGAGTTTTAAAAAAATACTCCTCTTCAATGTCAATTTACTACGCTCCACTATACTGTTTACGCTAAATTGTCTCAGTAAACACTTGATTAAGATTTTAAATAACATTACTGTTTATACAGAATAGTGTGTGTGTATGTGGAATTTGAATGACAGGGATATTGAATGAATTACCTGAGTGACAAATTTTCTCGGTCGCAAGCTTGCTAGTTTCTTAGCAGCCGCATCGATGGATGCCGCTGCACCAAGCAGCTCATTTTCTGCAACAACTGTAGGGTCATCAGGATCCACCCAATCTGTGCCTGCAAAAACAAATCATTACAATCTAGGAGTGATTAATCTATTATATACAGGAAAGAATTGGCTTATACAAGTATGGGATAGGAAATTCACAAATGACGACGCATCATCAAGTCTGAACTTCTGGACTGAATAACTTCAAATCTTGCATATATATTCTTCATTTACCAAGGATGTTTACATGCCTATTTAAAATTCTTCAAGAGAATTTCCAGTCAATAGATATGGTAAATCTCATAGTTATCAAGATATTTCGAAAAATAAAAATGTTTGATTAGTACTGTACTGTACTGTACTTACCTGTACTGTAAGCTTACCGTACGGGTGGGTTGGTTTAGGTAACTGCTGTGATTGAATATGAAGAATTTATTTTAGAGAAATTAGACAAAGGGGACAATATTGTTGGCACCTTCCTGGATTTGACAGCGTTAACTTAGCTTAGTTGGATAGATTCATATTTAGAAGGCAGGCGACAGTATGTAAATATCAAACATTTTTATGGAAATAACCTGTTTGACATTAAATCAGTACTCTGTACCGCAGGGATCTGTGTTAGGGCCATTCTTGTTCCTTTGTTATTTGGGAGGACTGCCGAAATATGCCTATGATGTCATAGAAAATACCAAAGTTTGTATGTATGCTGACGATATAAGTTTGTGTACAGCAGACAAATACTTTAACTCACTTGAAACTAAATGTAAGGATTCTATTTTGATTTTAAAAAACTATTTGAGTAGAAGAAGCCTATTACTAAACGATGATAAAACAAAATTTGACCATTTCACTTGCAGAAATTCTTATATTAAGAAATTAGATAAACTAGATAATAAGAATGAAATTAAAGTTTTGGGCATTTGTCTTGATAGCACGCTTACCTGGGAAAAACATGTATTAAGAATTAGCGGGAGGATTAGTTCAGGAATTTATGCACTTAGAAGGCTGGCACCCATTTGCAACACAGTAACTTTAAAACCAGTTTATTTTGCCACTATACAGTATACACGCACACATTGCATATGGAATTGAAGTATATGGAGGGACAAGTTTAGCTAATTTAAACAAAATACTAAAACTACAAAAAGAATCGGTAAGAATAATTTTGAATATTGATAATAATCAACAGTCATGTTGGTCACTTTTTAAGAAGCTAGGATTTATGACTGTGTATGGCCTTTACATCTACAAAACAATTTTACATGTAAAAAATAAAGAGCACTCATTCAATAGGCAATCAAATGTTCACGATTACCATACAAGATATAGAAATGATTTCATTATAATGGAACATAGGAGAGAAAAATTCAAATAAAGTCCAACATATATGGGAATGAAACTCATGAGGTACCTCCCGAATGGTACAACCCATCAGAAGCGAAACGGATAGGGAAAGATTTAAAATCGAGTTGAAAAAGTACCTAATAGAGTTAGAAACTTATAGTTTTGAAGAGTTTTACCGTGGGAATTAGGGATACATTACCTACCTTGTCTGTTATTGTCGTTTTTGTTGTGTTTCTTTCTAGTTTTATGTTTAAGAATTAGAAGTATTTTTTAATGAGATGACGCATTCATGTACAATATACATTGTATGTCTTGAATGAAGAGATTGATTGATTGATAGGTTTGGGTCAGTTTAAAATGAATAACAAGATTTCAACTTTCGACTATGTTTGTTTAGCCAATTCTTCGAAATCGACAATTATGTTATACATATTTGAACATGTCTCGACCTCCTCTATCAATGTGTATAGGTTTTAATTCTGGGTCTCGCAGCCCATATACTAAAGTGAGTATAGTATATTACCTTTGAGTAGCTCGGCGACAGCAACCAATTCAGTGACCGATTGCGCGATCCTTATTGAAATCGGAGGAAGACCTTGTCTGGCTTCAGTGGTACCAGGCCTGCTCAGAATATGGAGTACACTCTGCAACAGCTCTCTGTATTGCAAGGCAACATTCTGTCCAGCTTGCAGGACTCTAGTCTTCAGTTCGCTAGTTTCGGCAGTGTTCGATGTACCCTGATAAGTGATTTTAATAAAAACATACATAGATATTTGAAATTTATAACTGTTATTTGATAAAAAAATGTTTTTATAGATATTTATTCTTTATTGATCCATACAATAAGTACATCATCAAAATTATAGGGAGAGAAAAAAAATAAGGTAACCTTGTTCTTTATAAAAACGATACTAGTCGTAGTGCGTTTGCGCAGTTGACGTTTCCGTTGGGATCAATTCGGTTTTATGTGATAATTATTGAGCGAAACTGGGTACTGAGCAGTAGCGGATCTACAGCTTTAAATGTATCAACTAGAATTTTTAATAACTCGCTATTCATATTTACTGGTTACTGTAGGAAAACATAAAAGTGACCAAAACTCACTTATTTTCGGAAATCTGACCAAGGCTTATAGTTTTTATAGTTTTTGGAGATGCTGGATGCGAATCCGAAAACAGAATCTTTATTTATAAGGGAGTTACAATTTGAGAGAGAAAGAGATGAGTAATCAATTACGAAATATGAATCCGCAACAACTTGCGCTGCGGCACATAGGGCTGGCACAAGGAACAGCCGAGTTGAAATGTGGACCGTTTCCATTATTACAGTTCCCGTCATTCGATCTCTAGTCATGTTGCAGCACTGAATTTGTGGTAATGGAAACGAGGCTTGAAGAACTTCTTTTAGTACCTAGAGTGATTTTTACTGCTTAGGGAATAAAAAAACTCCATTTAACATGGGATCATGAGAAACATCTCTATTTCAAAAGCTTGAATTGGAAATAGATAGGAAGATCGAAACAAAGATGAGAAACTATCTAGAATTGTTGCATGTCCGACTGAATTCAAGGCCAGAACCAGAGATCTGATAAACTGATGAAAGACGTTTTTTGCTATGCTTATTGCATACTTATGTGTATACACATTTATCAATATTTGATGCTACTAAAAAATACCAGCCTACAAGCGTTTTTCATCAGCTGATCAGATCGCTGAATGGCCTTGAATTGCAGACGGCAATTTACAGATTTAAATGTAAAATGAGATTTAAAATGAGTTCATTTTTTGTTTGACAACCTATTTTTAGGTTATGTATTCCAGGTTATCACAACTTATTTTAGGCTAAGTATGTCAACTTGTCAAACATCGACGTCCCTTCAGAGAAAATTTCTGACAACAAATAGTTGATAGTGGGATACGGGCCTTAGATAACTAGACATTAAATGATTAGGAATAGTTGTAGAAGAACCTACCTTGCAGATTGTCAACATGTCCGATATTGCTTTGCGACCCATGTTGGCAGCAACAATGATATCCTCCTGTTTACAGCTATTGCCAGCTGCAACTGCTTTGGCTGTGGCCACTGTGATTGGCTTCGTACAGCGTACCAATTCTTCCGGTGTAGCCTTTTTCTTTGTAGCTTCAACTGAGCCAAGAGCCTGTACAAATATTCCATCCAATGTAAAATACCACAAACAGACAAAACCCTCCAGAATTTATCACGTTGCATTTCAACAATTAATCATACTGTACTAGGCTTCACAGAAGATATTCCTTTGTCTAATAAAATATTTGGTCAAAACATGAGAAGAAGTGATCTGATAATAAAATTAATAAACAAGAAAGTTCTCAATTAGCAATCTAATGATAAAAATGTCAGATAGAGGGTAGAGGGAACTTTCTTACAAGAAGTCAGCTGATAATAAAAGTAACAAGTTGGTTCTCAATCAGAATTCGGATATAGATAAATAATTTATCAATTATTTAGTGCAATTATTGTCAGATGGCGAGCAGAGGGACTTATACAGAGTTGGTGAAAATTATTGAAACAGCTGAAGTTTATTATTTTTTATAAGAATTGAATGGAAAATCAGGTCGCTAAGCTTGTTGAAAATTTAGTAAATCAAGAGTTCTTTAATGTAATAAACTAATGTTCTGTAATTGGGTAAACTACCCCAACCTATCTTACCCTTGGAAATATAGTGAATTTCAAATTTGGTTTTCAACTACATAATATAATATTAATTTGTAATTGCAATCTATATTTATGCAAATAGTCGAATGAGTTAGTCGGTTAAGGTGAGCGAATCGAACCTGCCAAGTTGGAATGACTAGTTTTTCTTTAACTATCAAATTGTAATGGTCTACAGTGCAACAAACAGTAATGAGTGAGTAATTGATTTATATTTACCCGGATTTCTTGGGCAATTGCTTCTATTGTAGATTCGAGAGCTCTCGTGCCCCTTGTATGTTCATCTTCAACAGCTTTTACAGTTTTCAGTAGAGATGTGATATTAGTCACCATCACCTGTGAAAATAAACAACAAATTAATGTAGCAGCAACTCGCTATGCAACGGATTGAAACGGAATATACAGTAAAAATGGTAATTAGGTACATTTCAATTCAATTGGATGTATATTGAGTTTAAGAGTTCCTCGAAAGTATTTATAGACTATAATGACGGAAAAACTTTAGTAGGCCTACAACAATGTTCTATCCCATGATCTGGAATTGAGTGAGAAATAGTGGTAGTTGTAAGTAAACATTAACCGTATTGTAACAACCTTCAAGAAGAAGTGACTTCGTTTATGTATTGTTTACACAATAAATTGTCTTTGCCGAGAGAATATTCAGGGAGCCAACAATTTTTACAATTCAAAGACAAATTTAATATTATAAATACTGGAATGATATATAATAATTTGTTGCTTTATTTAAAATAACAAGTACCCTTTCACCTTTTTTGCAAACACTACCGGTTTCGACTAACTATGCAAATCTGAAAAAAAATGTTTCAAGCTATTGACAAAAAATAATAAGAATGGGTACTAGTTATTAAAAATATCAGTAAGTCCTATGTAAATGAATCAAACTAAGTAATAATATAATACTATTGCAAATTAGTTATTCACCATGACAGATGACTTGAACAAAGTTGAAAGCAATTAAAGGATGCAAATGCAAAGATATATTTCAATGAAGGATTATCTCTAATCATGTAAGTTTGTTATAGAAATAATAATCATGCTTATCAATTATTTTCTTATCAATAATTATTATTCTCGAACTATTGAACCAAATTGTTGAGCATGCAAGATATTACAGTACTTTGTAGATTGTTTGTTTGTTTAGTTGACATGAATAGCTGGATTGATGTTGGCACAGCTGGTATTGTGATTTGCAAATTGATTAATCTTGGTGAGCCTCCTATTCGTTTATAAAATTAGTATCTATGATGTTTTGCAGATTGGTAACAAAAAGATTCAATCAATGTTTTAAAATAGCTGTCTGTGCAACTTGTGTGTACAACCGGTCATTGCCAAACAAGATTCACACTTCATTGGGCCATCTATCGAGTTTGGAAAAACAGTTGCTCACAACATTTTTACCAACACTCAAGTTATATTATTTACATTGATATATATTTTGGTACACGACTTGTGTTTTACGCACGGGATGCAGGAATCAGGCTGTTTTGCGAACCGGTCCTGTTTCGACTGATTTCAAGATTGAGTTGGGAAAATTGAATTTAAATAGATCAGAAATGTATTTATGATCATAATTTCCTTAGGTCCCATACACTACTAGTTGGATTATTTTTAAATATTCTATTAAATGTAGAAACTTTTATTGCTTTTGTAATAGTTTAGGTGTCAGTTGAAAATTGCAATTGTTTTATTAAACACAAACATGGAAAAAATTGAAAGAGGTGTTTTAAAGTACAGAATACCGAAATAATCGATTTTTGCGTAGATCCCCTCATAACTATTATTCATCATCCATCAACTATTATAATTATTCAAACTATTACCCCCTTATTCCCTATGACTTGTCGGATGTGGGATACTGCTATTGTATGGAAAATATAAATGAGTAAGAATGTATGAAAGGTGATGAGGCTCTCAGAATAGTATTGTACTAGAAGTCTTCTAACAGAGGCAAGTTGGAAAAATGTAACATTCTAGACAAAAATTTAAGGTTTTAAGAGTCAACTGACGAAGTATTATATTACACTGTATAAAATCAAGAACTACATAGGTCTAATTACGGCATGTTATAGATCAATAAGATTCATTAAATTTCACATGAAATATTTTATAAGTATGGACTATTAGAATAATTTGAGTACAGTACTTTGAATTAATTTATGATAATGAAACCTCAACCAAAATTAGAAAAACAGTTTTCTCAGAAAAATTAACTTTTAACGAAGATCATCATACAATATTATGTTAAAAATGTAATTATCAGTAATAAAAAAAAAACGTTTTAACAACAATACAAATCAACTAGAGCATTGATTAATTCCTGTTAGTATTGATTAGATTGAATTTGTTAATATCCGCAAATTAATACTGAGTCAATGTTAATTTTCAAAAATGAAAGCAACATCTATGATATCTCAAGGATCATACATACCTAGGCAGTCCTTTTAATTAACCTCGCAGATTAAATATTTTAAATGTTACTTGAAAATCATCAAACTCAACATTCCCTATATTTACAAAATTCAATTTTAATTGAGAACATTTAAAATTGAGTCAATGATGATTATGAGTTTACTTAGGGAAGTCAGTTTTTCATTGAGTGAGATTATAATTTGAAAGATGGATTTTAGTTCTATTTAACAATAGCAACACTTTGACATGGCTGACTAATTCCTGGTGTCAGATTTTTTGGGTCGCACCTGATTAATTTCAGGGCCTGTGACATGACATGACGTGGCAGAGTGGCGTAAGAAAAATATTATAATTATTATAATAATCATAATCATTATTATTAAATAATGGATTTCAATACATTAATATTGATAGGTGATTAACATGAATATAGCATTCATAAGTGATCTGATCTAGTTAAAACTAAATTTCAACTACTTAGATGATAAGAAATACAACATAAAATGATGTATGTGCGAATCACTTATTGGAATCATTTGTCAACCAATAAGAAATTGATCAATCTTACTCAAATATTGATGTATTTTAGAGAAAAATGAGTAAATTTTAGCGGGCAGTATTCTTTGAAAAATTTAGTATAAGTATTTCAATTTAGGAATAATTCAATCATATGTGGGAGAACCTATAATACGCTGAATATTTATGACATATGAAGTAATAATTAGGCTATGCTACCGCTAATATGATGGATCAACAAATAAGACGAAAATATGTTCCTGCAAATTCAACCAATAGTAATTAAATAAAAATTCATACGTTAACAAATAATTGTATGAGGAAGGAGAAATGATAGTTTGATTTGATTGCAATTTATTATGTTAAAACTATTCTACTTTGGATAACTCGTCAGGGAACAATCAAAACAGACTAATTAGATATAAGTAATCCAACGTTTTTAGTCAGTAAATACATTGATAAACAAGGTTTTTGTCTTCATCATACTTTATGGATCATCCGTCAAAATCTAAGGTTAGCCTACCTTTTAATAAATTCTAATTATATCGATAGAGGGTTGACTACAGAATGTTTTAGAATAATCACAAATAACTTAATTTTCAAGGTGAAATCTAAAAACTATACTACGAGAATTAATGCTCGCAGGATGAGGATTTCATCTAAAAAGTACTAAATTTTCAAAGGAAACGTATCAAGAATATTTTTGTCTTGAACTGATTTTCTGTGCTATCTCCGAGGTGGGTGAATAGAATATCATATCTTTGCATTTTATCTGTTGTTAATTTCTTTGAAAACTCACTAAACCATTGTAAATTCAACTTGGTGAATTGAAATACTGTAGCTGATTTTCAGTCATTGACTTGATTTGATACCCTTTGGGAAGGGTAGGTGATGAAATGAACTCCTCGGTTGTAGGTAAGAAGGTCAAATTACTGCATTTCCTTTTGAAATCTCTACAGATTTTTACATAGCATTGCATTTCAAAGTTCATATACCCTTTGAAGCACCCGGTATTTCATGATAGTTTCCGATATAGGGTCTGCAAAGGATTTCTTAAAATATATATTACAAATTACTTATTGGAACATTTTATTCAAATTAATATTAAATCAATGACAAAAATATAAAAATAAATAATAACGAAAAATTAGAGATAACACCTCAAGTGTGACCAAATATTCAATATGTTGAACAAGCTCTAAACTGATAAAAAACTTGTTACATAGTTTATGTATGGAATAAAGCAAATTAATTATCATTGTTAATGAAAAAGCGAAAAAGTGCAGGGAGTTTTCATTTTTTACTGCAAAGATTATTTTATACTTGATAAGACACAGTACATATTGGATATAATACTATGAAATAGAAGTTATTAATTTGTTCGTAGACAGCAGTAATGTGTTTAAATTAATTAAATTCCAGCATATGTTTACTATCTTTTTTGTCAGTCAATGAATGAGTTTAATGTGTTAGTTTGTTATTGAAAATATCGAGCGTGGTAGATGATTGGCCATAAGAAGTCGAATCAATTCCTCTTCTTTGGAATAGATGTCCTTGGTTGCCTGCTGGGGAAAACCAGAACCAACCAATCAGATCATCAATCAACCTCACTTCCTTAGTCTCTTTACATTCTAATTTCTTCATTTCCTATTTCTTTTACAACTATCATTATTTGCCATATTATTACCGCTTAACCAAATACTATCATGTAGGTCAAATAGATCGTTAAGATTCTTTTCAGCCTTATAAAAAGATCAATCCTTTACTATTTCAATTCCAATTTAACATCAATCGATCCCAAGTACAAAATACAGATCGATGAAATTACTGATAGACAACGAAAAACTAATTTCTTATTTTTTATCAAATACTGTTGTTTATACTTTTGTAAAAACAGGGTGCTCATATTTTAATTCACGACAAAAGTGACATTTTAGACAATTATATGGTAGTTGATTACAAAAAAGCATTTGATACTTCAACTTGATTGGTGAAGAATTAAAATGAAAACTACTTACGTAAAAATACCCGCAATGTAAAAAAATTTCAAATAATTCAAAAGCTCATCAATTTTCAAGATGGAGGGGGATTTCCATTACCGATTAGTTTTAATAATCAATAACAATGAGGCAGGAGTATTTTAAACATTAAAAACATTAAGATTAACTTGCAATGTACGAGTTAATATGTTAAAAATACTACCAACTTCTACTAACATAAGTTAGAGGTATAGTCCGATTGAAATACTTTAACAGCTGACCGTTCTTCACATGTAATTTTTTCAGAAACCTCAGATTTAACAGTATTTTGTACATGGAGATATACTTTAAGATGATATATAGGGCAACTACATATTTTATGAGCTTGAGAGGCATGCTCCCAAAATCGTCACCAAGGTCTCGGAGGTCAACTAATTTCAATCAAAACCATGAACGTTATTTTTTGTTTGATACATATTTGAAATAATTTGTTAGGCATGTTCCTTCACCCTGATACGTTAATGGTAGGATTGATAAATTACTCGTTGGTATCTGTTATCGCCCACCAAAAATAGGTCATTTTACAGATTTCGAAAGTGCCTTGCTTTCTATTATGCCTTGTTATAGCCGTATACTAGTTATGGGGGATATGAAGACCGACTTGAACATGACAATCGTAACTTTGACTACTTTCAACTGACTACTATTTTCCAATGCCTAAACATGACTATTTTACCTCTCGATCCAACTCATCATACTAATGTATCTGACACACTCATTGACCTTCTCATTGTTAGTGATCCTAACGAGGTTGTTCAAGCAGGCCAAATCCCAGTCCCAGCTATTTCTGGACATGATTTGATCTACTGTGTACTTTCCCATAAGATACCTAAGCCAGAACAGAAAATTATCACTTATAGAGACTTCAAAAACTTTGATGAAGCCGCCTTCCTGACTGATGTGGCTCAGACTCCATGGCATCAAATTGAAGTGTTACCCTTAGTTGATGACATGGTCAAGACTTTCGAGAATTGGACTTTGACTTTATATGACAAACATGCACCTTATGTGACAAGGAGGATTAATAGAAAACGACGAGTACCGTGGATGACTGAGGACATACTTAAGATGATGGGACGTAGAGACAAAGCACATAGAAAATTTAAAAAGACATTTGACTTGGACAGTTTGATAGAGTATAGGAGCCTTAGAAATAGAGTTAAACAGGAATTACGGAACTCAAAGATTAGGTACTTGAATTCGTTTATGACAAACAATAGACAAGACTCTAAATCACTTTGGCAGGGAATAAAAGAATTCGGGCTTGGCAAACAGAAATCGTTGAACAATAAAAATGACCATTTCGTTTCACACTCTAACCAACGCGACGAAGTTGTCATTGCTAATCATATCGATGATCTTGAAGAGCAGGTTACAAACTTAGATTTACCAATTACTGATCAATTTCATTTCCATCCAATCTCAGAAGAAGACACTTTCAGAGCAATTCAACGTATTCATAGTAATGCTACGGGTGTAGACGAAATTCCTATTAAATTTATCAAGAAGATGTTATTTGCTGTTTTACCAACCATTACATACATTTTCAACAAGTCACTTGAAGAAGGCATTTTCCCTGAAAACTGGAAGTTTGCTCTGGTTCGCCCTCTAAATAAAGTTCCATCACCCAATAAAGTTGAGGATTTTAGACCAATCAGTATTTTAGCTGCATTGTCCAAATTGCTGGAAAGACTCATTCATGCTCAAGTTGTAAAATTTCTAGACAACAATAGTAAGCTTCATAACTTTCAATCAAGCTTTAGAAAATTCCATTCAACTGAGACAGCTCTGCTTCGTGTCACTGATGATATAAGGTTAGCTATGGACCAAAGAAAATGCACCATCCTCACCCTATTTGATTTTTCTAAAGCATTCGATACTGTTGATCATACAGTCCTTCTGAATAAGTTGGCTATTCTTGGTTTCAGTCACAACTCGTTAGTTTGGTTTAAATCCTATCTATTAGGTAGGAAACAATGTGTATCTGTCGGTGACAAAAAGTCTACTTGGAAAAACGTTATGCATGGAGTACCATAAGGTTCAATTTTATGCCCTCTCCTCTTCACTTTGTATGCTAATGACCTTTCTTCCATTATCAAATTCTCCAGTTTCCATACTTATGCAGACGACCTTCAAATCTATTTAAGCTGTTCCATAACAAAAATTAATGAAACAGTTGGAATAATGAATCAGGATATCAATTCGATAGTGGAATGGACAAAGAAAAATGGCCTCAAGCTTAATCCCATCAAAACACAACCCATTATAATTGGATATTCTCGTCTTATAAACAATATTGACCTTGAATCGATTCACAAAATTAGTGTAGACGGTAATGACATTCCTTACTGTAGTTAAAACTTACTGCTCAGTTAAAAATTTAGGCATCAATATGAATAATACTCTTGACTGGTCAGAACAAGTGAACAAAACTTGTAAAAAGGTATTCTCAGCCATGCATGCATTAAAGAAAATGCACGATATTCTCCCTAGAAACATTAAATTATTATTGGTTCAATCTTTCATCTTCCCACATTTAATGTATTGTAATTCTGTTCTTAACGATATGCACGTCTCTCTGAATGATAAACTACAGCGGTGCCAAAATTATTGTCTACGTTTCGTCTACTCTCTCCAAAGCCATGATCATATCACCCCAGCCCACATTGCTAGTTCAACATTAAAGCTTGCCGATCAAAGGCTTTTTCGAATAGTCAAGCTTGTTAGAGATATCTTGAAATACGGTAATCCGAACTATTTTAAAGATGATTTCAAATTTGTCTCTGAAGGTAGGAGGATAGATGCTTCACATACTAGAACCGGAGAAAGTACTTTAAGGATACCCAATCATCGAACTACTATTTTCACAAAATCCTTCTTAGTCAGTGCCTATCGTGCATGGAATGCACTTCCTGTTTCTATCAGGTCCATCGAGAGCCGAGCGAGCTTCATCCTGACTTTAAAAAAACATCTTTTGGAACAAATGACTAAAACTGTCTGGCCCTAGAACGATCACATGACAACCATCCCCCACCCATCCCACAAATACAAACCTTTAAACCTGTTATAGAATGGATTGTATATATATTATATAAACTCATGTTATTTTAATTATCCACTGCTACTGCTGTATATTACTTAAAGTTGATTACCCTGATCTACTTTCAGCCTACTTCATTTTATTAATCAATAATTTGATCTTATCTACCTATATAATTATTTTACTCTATCAATTTTCTGTTTTTTTTTCTCTTAAATATTTATGTTAATTAAAACTTTTACAATATTTCCATTAATAAATAAATCCTTAGTTTAATTAATTAAATTAACATTTTGGCAGAGAGTTAGTGGGGAGGATATTTTTAATATTCTTTCCGAAGACTGGACATTGATATGTCCAAAGCTCCGCCAATTTATGTAGATGCATAACAATATAATATCTATAGTTATTATATTACAAATTACTTTTTCATATCATATACGTACAGTTCAATAATTATTTTCTTAGTCTATATTATGTAAATTCATCTATAATTTTGCTGTATTGTAAGCTATTGTATATAAGTGTATAAGCCAGTATATTGTAATCTACATAAATAAAGTACTCAATCAATCAATCAATCAATCACATAAGCCCAAAAACAGATGATTATAATAATTTATACTGTATTCCTACCTTCAGTAAGTATTTTCAGTAATAACATTGTAAGGTTCCGTAGTAGAAAATTGTGAATCGATCATCTAAAATAATATTCTTGGTTTTTGTATCTTCAAGTTGTGATGCTGCGATCTGCATTTAATATGTATTCAATATGATATTGGAATCTTCTTATTTTCCATATGTAGAATCATTCAAAATATGTTAATATTTTTAGTAATATCTAGATAAAATAATTATAACATTATTAATTAGAGCTAAACTACAACAAGAGCTTTTTCGGTTTCCTAAAAATTCTTGAAAGTGTGAGGAATTCAACCGTTAGGAATTTTAGTTCTGATTTTATCAATAGAATAGATAAATATGATTCTTTCGGTCCACAAAGCTCGTCATGCAAGTTCCACATTTTAATATCACATTATTTAATTCCACAATAAAAGAAAATAATAGAATGAACTAGTACAGTTAAAAACATGCAACATAAAAATACTTGAATTAATTCATGTTTTTAATAACATTCATGTTTGGGTCTTATAAAAAAGTGTAAATTGGTTGAATTTTTTTCAAGTGATTGTTGAACTGAACTAAATAACTGAACTGAACTGAAAATAATCAAAATTGAAAGTGATGCTTTAATAATTGTATTATAATTTTGACACGATTAAACTTTGAAATACATTCAAGCATTTAATTCATAGGCATAACTCTCCTACCATAAATTATCAGGGAATATGAATCAAGTCAATAAGCAGTCGTTTAATATGTTAAGATGCTTTTAGAAGTATACAATTAATATTATTATAACAGAGTAGAGACATCATCAGATCCATCATTGATCTTCCCGTTAGGAACTCCCCACCAGCAAAAACTTAATATGAATAGTCATTTTGTACCAATAAAAATAATTTTCTTATTTATTCGAGTTCATTAATGAAAACAATTGTTATCTTATGAGTTATAGAATGTTCTTAAACAACATTCGAACTAATTGAGTAAATTTCAACAATTTACTAGTTTTTAGTAGTGAATGTTTCATATTTACAGAAGGACAAAGTGGAGAAAAAGTAAGTTTGTTTCTTGAACCCAGGAATTGAAGGTAAGTTCTACAAACCTTGAATTTAATCTACAATAAATAACTTGATAACATGCGATACCGAAATTTCCAGAGATACGGTATGTTAAAAATCAACGAAATTTTAATATTACTACAACTCTAATGCAATGATGGTTGTAAGGCTCTGATACAAGTGGCTTGTGACCAAATTATAGTTATTTTTTATAAGTTTCAAAATCACTATTAAAAGAGCGTTGTCAAAAAAATATATTTATGTTTGCAAATATCTTAAATTTGAATTTTGCAATTCTGATTGAAATACATATTTATCATTCAATTTTTTTTGATAAAAGATCCTCCTGATTTTTCAAATTATAATTTGGATAATGACAAATTTGTGTATGATATAATAGCGTATATGCCTAACTTCGCTATTAACGAATTATAACCATTAGCTGGAAACTAATAGCCTATATTTCCAGGAATATAGAAAGAAATTGATTGATGAGTGAATACAATAAACAATGGAAATTACAAATAAGTAATGGAAAAGGAGATGAAGTGGTGTTTCACAAGTGGGGATTTTTATCAGATCTAATCTTACAAGAATCCACTATAGAAATAGTACTGGTTCAATAACGTAATATAACGTATTAATATTGAACAATAATCTGAAAAATAGTCTCATGTGTCTATAGGTTAAAAATGGAATTATTAGTATGAAGATTAGTAAAATATGTAACTTGATTACATTGTAGATCAGTCCGGAAGTATGTCAGTGTTACAAGAATCAACCACAACATATTATATCATAAACCCAGAATAACCCAAACAAATCCTGGAACGTCCAATGTCGAGTTAATTTGAATTCAACGTGTTTCAATATCCGATACTTTGCATTTAATTTCATTGGGTGAAAACTATTGTAAATACCAACATTTGGAAGATCATAATACAACAATGGTGAAGATAAAATATCCAACTGTTTAGGTCATATATTTATTGTGTTGTACCGTAAGACTGCAATAGGAGAAAAATCATTGCTAACAATAGAACAGAGTATATTTGACAAGTGATTGGATATAATATACTAAAAATCTTTTTTGTAGAGCTGACACATAAAGCCGGCCAATCAGATTGGAAAACAATACAATCAATTTCACAACTGTATTTTCTGCTAGCAGAAGAAACTTATTTCTATCTTGAAATTTTATCATAATTGTCAGATATTACAAAGCACCACTATATCATAAAAATCTATGTTGGTAAGCGAAACGAAGAAAATACTTCATAATTAGAAGTGGGTTATGATTGTAAAGGAATTTACAACTTATAAGGGGATTATTTTTAATAAGGAAAAACAGTTTGAGGAGGAAAACAATGCAACAAAATCAGTTGGAGAGGTCAAACGTTACCTTTGCAGAGTCCTTGAGATGATTCATTGAAGGGTCGTTGATTGATTTTCCAGATGCAGCTTTAGTGGCTTGAATCAGATCTCCAAGTGCGGATGCTACATCTTTCACAGCATTGATAAGCATAACCTGGATGAAAGAATTACAATAATCAGAAACGCATCAGATTACACAAATAAATCATGCTCAAAATCACAGTCAAACATTGCAAATTTGAAATATTTTTAATCTTATAAAGATCAACGCACTCACAATTATTTTGAATACTCTGAATGAAGGATATGCATGTTCTGAATGTTGAGAAATTGAGAAAAAAAATTAGCAAAACGTGTGCGTTGGAGTGAGGATATAATTTAATGTTTTATACAGCTTTTCTTATGACAGTTTGAGATAGGAGTAATTGTAGAGTTAGATAGAATTTCTTCATCTATGTAGATTACGCTTACAATATATGCTGGCTTAGGCACTAATTCACAACAAATAAAACGTAGCTAACTCTTCAATGAGTTTTATAAAATATTACTAATTACGGTCAAAACATAGTGGAGCGGCAAAAGTAGCTTCAAGCAAAGACTGAAGCTTCAATCCTTGATTTATTTTCAAGCTTGAACTTAAAGCTTCAATTAGCTAACAAGTTCGGATATTCTTTTCCAATTTCTTCATTTTGCGGACATATTGAATTAGATGCCTTTATTCATGTAAATTACAATATATGCTAAGTACATTTTACTCAACATAATATAAATCAACATATCATACTCAACATAATATTTTGATGAGTAAAATACCTAGAAGGAAGAAATCTCAAATGCTATCAATTTTATTGTTCAGTTTGAAGAGCCTGATTTAGGTTTTTTGTGTGAAGAAAAATTTTATTTCTCAGCTAGAGCATTCTCTATAACATAGTCTTTTGACTGGATTGGGAAAGGTAAACAAACCTGTGCTTCTGGATTGTTGGAACCCAGAGATGCGGCTCCATACTTGACAACATCTGCTAGTTGCACTATGGTTGTAACAGCGTTCTGAGCAGCCACAGCCAATTGCTCTTGCGATGAGGCAGCACCTAAAGACCACTCAACTCTCTCAACAATTGAAAATACATTTTCAAATACTACACCACTCCTTTGGAGATTGTAAAGAATATTATAAAACTATAAATAAATAAATAATAGCTGCAAAAACCTTGTCAGCATTAAGGCTGGAGGAGTACCTAACACATTAAAATACTATTAGCTATACAAAAATTCAGAAAACATTGTGGCTTATATCTTCAGAAACATAAATTTTTACAAGTCAGTAATCGTTTTAAACTTGAACATCTCAATTGAAACTTCAAAACTATTATTATCCTACCAC
Organism: Nilaparvata lugens; assembly: GCF_014356525.2. Lineage (NCBI taxonomy): Eukaryota > Metazoa > Arthropoda > Insecta > Hemiptera > Delphacidae > Nilaparvata > Nilaparvata lugens. Next base: position 33,847,388 of record NC_052518.1, read on the forward strand.
TGTTGCACAGTTATTAATGTGAAGTTTTGAGTGTATCATACGTAATATGTGGTTTTGTTCTTTTATATTTGTGCACCTAATAGTAATAGCACAGTAATAGCACCTATTAGTAACAGTTCAATAGTAATTAAAAAACTATGTTGACATAAATATTCTAAAACTGTTTTATATAGTAGGTTATTAATTTTTACTGTACTAGTTCTTTATTGCCAGTACTGGTTCTTTCTTTTTAAAAATGTTGTTTGATATTTATCGTATACTTGATAAATAATTTATGTAATTATTACATAAATGTTTTTTGTTATGATAAGGAAAGACTTGGCTCCAAAGAGAATCAAAATGAATAATTTAGTCTATTATGTCATAATAGCACACTGTTCTGTCATGTATTTATATAGTAATATTTATTTCAATTATTCATTTATTCTCAAGGATGATTGGTAAAAGAACAACAGGAACAGTTCAAAACTGTTCCTTTTCCCAATTTTGATGGAAATATTCCAAAAAGATTTTCTCATTTTCTACAATTTCATGCCAGCCAATTTCATGAATAATCTTTTTCACTAAATTATTACTGATAACTCATAAATATTGAGTTTCGTGAAAAATGATGACAATATAAAAGAAACACAAACTCACTACTCACAATAGCCTACGATTGATGACTGTTACAAGGACTTTATTATAATCTGTTAAACCAGCTGATGGCCTCAACTAGACCAAATGAAACTTCCTCTCAATTTTACAAAAAATAAATATTATTGAAGAAAGGTTGCGGTAACGTACTGAGAGAAAATAGATTTATGTATTTTTGGAATGATTCACATCTATGATATAATATTTAAATTGTTTAGAAATGCTATACTATTCTAGTTGGAAACTGAGTTTCTACTAACCAGCCACCAAAGTTTTGGTATCTTCAACAAGAGCTCTGGCAGTTTTCAGGATGTTTTCTCGATGGTCGGCGAAAGTTTCATTTTCGTTTTCGGCATGAAGAGTTCCAGCAGTAGCAAACATTATTGTTGTATCCAAATCACCAATGATTCCTTAACAAAATCATGAAACATCACACTTAATTCAGGATAAATATACTATAATAATTTAAAACATGTTTATAAGCAAACGGCGAGGTTGGTCGGGTGTTTTTTTGCAAATTCACTTTTTACCACAAAAGCTTTGCGGTGCTACAAAACCAGTGTTCATGGTTTGTTGATATACACAAGAGCTTCGAGTTAGCCTCGTAAAAAATAGTCAGAAGATCACAGGTACGGTGAATGAGGAGACCACTCCACATTTTCACCAAACGAAATGTGGCGTCCAGGGAAGGTGAGACTTGGAAATTCCATAACTGTTCTCGATGCTACAAAAACATCAATTACAAAAAAAATCTTTATCCGTCAACGTTATCTTAATATTTAGCTACTAGCAGGTAACCCGTGCTTTGCAAGGGTCTATTCTAAAACTTGACGTAATGAAATCTAGAAGAATTGAAAATAGGCCTATAAGAATCCTCGGTTGATTAAGAATGTATAATCAGCATTCCAAGTAAATCAGTCCAGTAGTTCAGACGTGATAATGTGTCAAACATAATTTTCTTATCCTCTACACGTGTTTAAGTATTTAAGCCAGTTCTTTCCTTTATTATAGTATAGAAGATGATAGATAGATGGATATATCATCCCTCTATCTATCATCTTCTATACTATAATAAAGGAAATGAATGAGAATAAATTTTGAAAGGTTTGAGATATCGATGTGCGGTTTTCACCATACCTTTTCTCTGGAAATACTGTATCGGAATCAAGTATCATATATGACCAAATTTCAATTAAAAAAAGGAGTTGGATTCAAAATGGCGGAAAAAATTTGGGTGCGACGGAAAACCTGTTTTTATCATTCGAAAAGGATCCCCAATCATACCTATCTTCTAATTTCCCTTTTAAGAGAGATGTTCTGCTGCTTCCTTACAACAACTGAAAGCATGACAAATAATTGAAAACTTGACGAACTGAAAACTTTATGTAATCAAATATTGAAGAATTTAAAATAGGTTTATAACCATCCTCGGTTAAGCAAGAATCTATATGCAAAATTTCAAGTTAATCAGTCCAGTAGTTCAGACGTGATGATGCGTCAAACATAATTTTCCTATACTTTACACCTGTATACATGTATAATCCAGTTCTTTCCTTTATTATAGTATAGAAGATAATAGATGATCATTTTTATTTCACTAAAAGATAGAATAAGTTGAATAGTTTCCCTTTCAGAGGGAGTTTTGACAACCCACAAAACTCATTTTTCATTTAAAGATATAAGGAAAAGGTGCATATGACCTTATTTTTTGCTCAGCTTGCCAAAATACCTCTCATTCCAATATTAAAATTCTCGACTGACTGTACAGTGAGGGCTCGAATAATTTTGAAATTTTAATTAAATAAAAATGGAAGAGAATAATTTCTTTATGTAAATATCAACACCTTTATTCAAAAACATATTAACTGCATGCGTTTTCATATTGCCGATACAGCATTGATGAAACTGTAGACGTTTATTTAGCACTTTGTCTCAAAAAGCTGTTCTAGCTGGAAAATAATTAATGCATGCCACGTGTAGGCTTAAACATTGCATCAGGAAAACGGAGTTTCAAAACTATGAGCCAGTTGCACGTACGTCTGTTAAATATGGACATTAACGCCGATTAAAAAATCAGCGTTAGTTTTACAGATTCATTTCTGTTCCACAAAGATCGGTTAGTTTTTAATTCCGATTAAGTTTTCCGGTTAACTAACTAAAATTTTAACGGTTTCACAATCCAGCAACACTGTAATTTATCCGACAGTGATGTTATTAAAATTATTATTCTAAACAAATGGCAAAAAAGTGAGGTTATGTTATTGAAGCGGTAACTATTCATTACGCATGCGCCATAAAAATGTTCTGTCTGTCGCCAGTGTCGCGCTATCTGCAAACGAACCAGATCGAAAACTAACCTCAAAAATCAGAATCTAATTTTGAATGCTAATATCAGCTAAATACTCTTTTTTGTTTTATTAATGGATGAAATTCATTCATATATTTAGCTCATACTTTGAATTCTGTAGTTTTTTTTACCGAAAACTAATTTTGGAAGACAGCTATCAGCAGTAGGTACCTGATCGGCGTTAGATGGATTTAATTCCCCATGTTAAAATTTTTTTACGTCGATTAGTTTAATCGGCGTTATCGCTTGAAATTTCTTTTTTGTGCAACCAAAATGCATCAGTCAGTGCTAATCTCGATTAAAGTATAGCATTTTATCGCAATTAAACGTTAACCGACGTACGTGCAACTAGGGGAAAGTTTTTTTGTAAACAGATGTTTTTGAGATAATTTCTTTGATGCAGCTGTTTCACATTCATCATATTATTATACAGAGTTTGTGAAAATGAAAATATTTATTAATTATCAAAACAATACTATTATTATATTTATAATAAAATATTATCATATTATTATTAAAAATATCTATAAATTATCAAAACAATATTATTGAGGTTAAGTGGTATCAGGTAGAAAGCAATAATAGAAACAGATGTTCCTTTTTTAATTTCGACCGTATGATTTGGTGATTTTTTTTATGAGATCGTATGTACTATTAATGAATTTTGAACATTAATTCTGAAAAATCTAGAAGGAAAATTGAAATTTGGGCTTCCAGGTGCACGAGATTGATATTTTTAGAATCTATTTGCAAAATTTGGAGATCTAAATCATTCCCGTTTTTCCGGTATGCAATCCACAAGTTGACATGTTTTGATGCGAACAAACGAACACACTTATCATATAGATGTTATGTTTCATAAGGCATGGTTATGGTTATCTCTTTACGGAACGCCATCATCAACTTCTCACAACGTCTATAGGAGTGTTGGAACAAAAACGAAAGCCATTGATGCTATTTTTCGTCCATAAACAAAACTTCTCATTTTCCCTCAAATTATAAAATTTTAATATGCAAGTTACAAACTGGGAAAATGAAAGTTGAGTTTTGTTTGATAATGAGTATGTAACTGCTATTCCAAATTAGCCATACTTCTCTGCCCAACCATGTACAATGTTCCACTTACCTTTCGACTAACGGCGGATTAAATTGACATATTCATAACTAGTAGTTCTGTGAACAGTAGACCTCGCGCTCAGTAAGTTACATTGGCCTGTTTTTATGTTTTCTCAAAAATTAATGAATAATTCATCAATTTAAAATGTCTAGAAAAAATCCGAAATAAACATATTGCTTTCTGTCCTATCGTACCGTGACGTGTCGTCCCGGCACAGTATACATACATACAGTATGGAAACTTGGCTAGTACCCTGACGCTGAAATCCGCCATCTTTTTAGGAAGCGCCGCATTGTAATATTATTGATGATAGGTTCGGATCACTTTAATGATCCGGATCGATTGATCTCATTCACTGCCACGAGCCAATCAGAAGACCAGGATTGGAACTTCCCAAGGTCACGTGACGTGTTCAGTATTGGCGTCATGTAAAAAGCATTGGTTAGATAGGCGATTGATTACAAGTTTCCATTCTGTACTTATTCTGTGGTCCCGGAATGTGAGTGTGAGCGCTGTTATCAGGTCTGGCTGCAACTATCTACAACGTTGATGGAAAGATACATTTTCAAGATGTTCGATGTTTTTGAACGGGTAGTATTATAGCTGATTTATTATGAATAATTCTATAGTCTGATTTTTACTCTAATATTGGCGTATGAAGGAGGCTCCTTTTTCCTTTGAATGCAAAATTTCCAAAAACCTTGTATATACGTCGACGCGCAATTTAAAAAGGAACATACCTGTCATCAAATTTCATGAAAATCTATTACTGTACCGCGTTTCGCCGTAAATGCGCAACATATAAACATTTAAACATTAAGAGTAATGCCAAACCGTTGACTTGAATTTTAGACCTCACTTCGCTCGGTCAATAAATGGGTTGAATACATTTTTACTTACCAGAGACAGTACTTGCTGCATTGATACAAGCTTGAGTACCACGGGAACCGGCTTGCAAGGCGGCAAGCACTTGAGAAACCTGCAAATATATTTCAATTTATTACATAAAGTACAACATTAAATAATTAATTCATTTGAAGAGCTATGAAGTGTTAAAATGGATGGAAATATTCAATATATTTCAAGTGTGTAATACATTATATTTAATTAGAATTCAACCCATTCTCCAGTAAAGTATCAGTATATTTATTCCCATTCTTACTATTTTTTCAATTCTATTTTTTATCAAATATCAATAATACTGTCCGATTCTATGGAAAGGAATGTAATAGGAGAAGAAGTGTGGAAGAGGAGAGCTAGCTGCTTACATGTTTCATGAGTTAAATTTTTTTGTCAATAATCACATGCTTTTATTTATCAAACTATTCAGTCACTATGTAATGCATAATTTCACTGATTTTCATGAACCGTCTATCAGTTTTATTCCTTCAATTACCTCATTCTTTTGTGAGGAATGTATCATAGCTTAAAATGTTTATTTGTTATACAAATAATGAGTAATTGTGTACAATTCGCAAAATTTATTATTATGATAATTATCCGCCTCAAGTTCCTCAAGACTGACCAACGTATGAAATATAAACAATCAATTCACTAATTTAATTATGAATCAAAACTGAGGTGAGAAACAAAATTAATATTCCCATTTAATTACGGTAGTTTACTCATTGATTCATTTTCTTGTAGTATTGATAGAATTGATAATTTTTTGACTTTATACTTTACTTTAAATTAAAATACATTTATAGATAGACCTACAATGTATCTATACATTTTTTACTTTTAAATGTAAGAATAAGAATAATTTTATTCCTTTAATGCATAACAATGCTATCGGAAACGTCAATTTGATAATAATACCGTACATAACTTCAGGTTTAAATTTTACAGTAGTAAAATGTACATAATAATAATTCATCTATACAAGGTATTTTTCAATAGAATAAAGAATATAACATCAAATAGGATAAAATAAAGAATACACCAAAAACATAACAATACAAATATTGAGAGCACTTATACTTAAAGATTCTTTCCTGCTTTCCTTATTCTTTCCTGCTGTGAAATGGTAGATTAAAGAAATCTGAAAGTGAGTACAATAGATTTTCTAATAGGAGGCGCTCTATGTTCTGTTTATAAGTTATAGTTGGTAAGTTCCTGGCTAGTATGGGCAATTTATTGAATAATTTCAATGATATATGATTCGGGCTAGTTGCTATCCTATTCAATCTAGTACATCTATTTTTGATTTGTTCCTAGTGTTATGACTGTGACCTAATGTATCTATGAGCATTTATGAATTTCTATGAATGAATAAATTAATGAATTTATTTCCTCCAATAAAAAAACATCTACCATTCCAAAGACAAAAAATAAGAATGTAAATTGAATTGAGTAAATTAATTTTCACCCTATAGAAGAAGACAAGCGCAACAATTATTCTGGATTTATCAGTAAATGGCTAAATGGGAGACACGTGACATACCTTTTCTGACAATGTATGAGCATTATCGGCCAGATCTCTGTGAGCCAAAGTGTCAGCTGGTGATGCCTGTACACTTCCGGCCGCGCCTACAATATTCAAACACGCTCGACCAAGTTCTTGCACGGAAGCGGCCAAGCGAGCGCTGACTTCTGCATTGGCGGTGGCTACAGCTGCACCAGCCGAGTCCGTAGCCAACTGGGCATACTGATGTGTCAACTGAGCCGCCAGAACACCCACTTGAGCCACATGATCTGGTGTCGACGAGGACGACTTCATCACCTTCATAAATGAGTAAATAAATGAATGAATTTAAATAAATATATTACCTCCGGCATAAAACATTTACCGTTCAATAGACATAAAAAATGTGAATGTAAATTGAATTGAATAAGAACAAACACTTCTATCCAATTTACATTCCATTCTATTCAATTTCGATTCAATCCTTGAAATGAAATAGAATGGTATGTGAATTGGATAGCAATAAAAATGTGAGTTCCTCCAAAAGAAATTATTGATGAGTAGAATACAATTATTTATTAAAGTGACTGTAATATATTATTATGGTTAGAACGCAAACATTACAGTGCGTCTTATTGCTTTTGGTTCCCCCCTCATTCTCTCTCTCTCACTACCTAGCTCTGTCTATCTCCGAGGAGGAGGAGAAGGGTGCTTTTCCCCGGCAGAGCTGAGTGAGACCCCAGTCTTCTTTATAACCGCAACGTTACAATCGCATAAAGTAAGTCAATCCGCATTTTATGTATTTTTCCTCGGTCCTCCGTATTCTGTCAACCCCTCTAAGTTACCCCGCGCTGTTCATATTATGTACAGGTTAATATGGCAACACTGTCAGAGGAGACAGTTAGAGGGAGTTAGTGGACACTAGAATAAATTGAGAAGATATACTGTTTTTTAAAATAAAAGTAACTTATGTGTTGTGTAATTTAAATTAATAAAAGTTTAGTGAAAAATTTAAATATGTGTTTTTAATTACATGAAGTCTACAAATACAACAAGATTAAGTTGTTAGGATGTAATAATTTCAAGAGGGAAGATGTAATATTATGTACAAGTTACTATGGTAACACTGTGAGAGGAAGCAGTAAGAGGGAGTTAGTAGAATGAATTGAAAAGATGTACTGTTTGTTAAAATAAAGGTAAGTTATGTGTTGTAACCATAATCTACATTATCTATAGAGTATAGTTTATTAATCGAAAAAGAATTTGAAGAGTTGTCATTATAGAAATACAAGTCATCAAGTAATATTCTAGTCTGTACCTATAAAATAACATTTATTGGACGTCATACTCACTCTCTCTCTCTCTCTCTCTCTCTCTCTCTCCAATGGCGCTACAGCCCAAATCGGGCTCTGGCCTCAACCAAAATACGCCTCCATCCATCTCTATCTAACGCCGCTCTCTTCCATCCCCTTAATTGTAACATTTCATTAGCATCCTTTTGCACTCTATCCTCCCATCGCTCCCTTGGCCTCCCTACAGGTCGTCTTCCTCCAGGCTGACCAACTAACACTTTCCTTGGCACTCGTGTTTCAGGCATTCTTTGCACATGCCCTGCCCATCGGAGGCGCATCAATTTTATGTGGGCCGATAATTGGGGCTCTGCATAAAGCTCTTCCAATTCAGCATTCGTACGTATGCGCCATTGTCCATCCTCGCAAACCGGTCCATAGATTCTTCTCAGAATTTTTCTCTCAAACACATCCAAGATACCCGCTGTTCTGGCTGTGATGGTCCAAGCTTCACTACCGTAGCAAACCACCGTTCTTATTATACTCTTATAGAGCTTTATTTTACATATACGGTGTACATTTTTATTCTTGAGTATGCTCAGTAATGAGAAAAATGTGCGATTGGCGGCAAGGATACGTTTTTGAATTTCTTTTTGCTCCTCATTACAATTGGTCACACAACTTCCTAAGTACGTGAAATTGTCAACTACTTGGTAATTCTTCCCACCACACTCCAGAAATGGCCCAAGCCGATTCCTGTTATGTCTTGATTGGTTGAATACTTTAGTTTTGTTGACATTGATCTCCAGACCAACTTCTGATGCGCTTTGCTCCAACTCCAATGCTATGTTTTTCACGGCTGCAAGAGACCTTCCAAGAATGCCTATATCATCCGCATATCCAAGTATTTGTGTTGACTTGATCATCAATGTGCCACTCCTATCCATTGAAGTCCTCCTAATAGCGTGCTCTAGGGCCAAATTGAAGAGAATTGGTGCCAATCCACCTCCCTGCTTCAAGCCACGCGCCACCCCGAAACAGTCTGTGAGCTCTCCTGCCACTCTAACTTGACATACAGTATTTTCCATAGTGGCTCTGACTAGTCTCACCAGTTTTGATGGTATATTGAAGTCCAGCATAATTGAGTACAGCTTCTCTCTAACAATGCTGTCAAAGGCCTGTCTAAAATCAACAAACATTGCGTACAGATCTATGTTGTTTTCCCAGAATTTTTCCGTTATCTGCCTGAGAGTGAATAACTGATCTGTGGTTGATCTGCCCGGTCGGAATCCTGCCTGGTACTCTCCAATTATATTTTCCACATTGTAATGAAAAACCTCTGCATTCTAGGCTTTATTGATCAGTAATGAATTCATAACAGATTCAAAATTAGAATAAATAGTTCAACATCTGATAACAGAAACATAAGAAGAAAACACTAGTCATATGATGATTCAATATCATCACATTCTTCCCGTCTTTAGGAATTCAATGAATAGTCTTTCAAATAAGAAGGCATTTTGCGCTCTCTATAAGATCTTCGCAGGGTGCCATCAGGAGGCTCTTCTTCATCACTGAGGGGGAATCCTGTATTTGTTTCATCTTGATTTTCATGATAATTTTCTTGATTGTTCTCAGGCTCTGCGTGATCACTAAGGCTTGATCCTGCATTTGTATCATCTTGATTTTTATCGTTATCTTCTTGAATGCTCTCTTCTCCTCGAGGGGCAAGGTTTTTCAATGATACAGTTGTCTCTCTTCCATCACTAAGCCGTACCTTGGCATATTGTGGGTTGATTTGAAGAATATCCACCTCCTCGACCAATGGATCGAATTTACTTCTTCGTATAGGTACTTTCATTAGGACTTTGTTTGAAGGGGCAAGCCAGGTTGGAAGTGCTATACCATTAGATGATTGTCTATAGTGTCGGAACATTCTATCATGTGGCGTCTCATTAGTAGCCGTGCACAATAGGGATCGAATAGAATGTAGAGAATCTGGGAGCACAGATTCCCTATCAGATACATCCAAATTTCTATGCTTCAATGTAAGAGACACTGTGCGCCAAATTGTACCATTTTCTCGTTCGATTTGGCCATTTCCTGGTGCGTTATAAGGTGATGACATGGAAGTGGCTACTCCTCGATTATGAAGGAATTCCTGCAGCTCTCTGGATTTGAAAGAGGTTCCATTGTCAGTATGTACATAAGAAGGTAAACCAAATGTGGTAAACAAGTTCACAAGGCACTGAATTACCTTAGAAATCTCAGTTTTGAGTTGATTGAAGTCAGCTATAGCTTCAGAAGTCAAAGGAAAGGTCTTTGCTGTAAGAAGCCGTTTAGCTTTATCTGAATAATTGGATATCCATTTGGAATAGTGTGCAAACATTCCAATTGTTCGCTCAAGAGCCTTTCTATTATCTGGGGGTGGAAGATTGAGCAATGGTTTCAGACGTTCAGGGTCAGGAGAAATTGTCCCATTTTCAATTTTATAGCCAAGCAAGCTTATTGAAGTAAGTGAATATTTGCTTTTTTCTGTATTAATTTATTGTAAAATTATATTTTTGTACTGCATCTAAGAATTTTTTGAGATTCAAATCATGTTCCTTCTGATTCTTACCACATATTGTCACATCATCCAGGTATGCATACGTTTTTTCAAGTTTTTCATTATTAATAACATTATCAATGACTCGCTGAAAAGTGGGTACACCATCTGTCCGACCAAAAGCAAGCCTTCGAAATTGATACAAACGGCCACATGCCTCAAATGCAGTGAAAGGTCGATCTTTTTCTCGTAGGGGTACCTGGTGGTAAGCGCTTTTCAAGTCAATAGTGGTGAATACAGAGTTTTTTGAGACATTGGAAACAATATCTTCAAGACTAGGGAGGGGATATGCGTCAAGATGTGTGTATCGGTTAATAGTTTGAGAATAGTCTATTACCATTCGCTTTTTGTGATTTTCTTTCTTCACTACAAATGCTTGAGCTCTCCAGGGAGACCTGCTTTCTTCAATAATTCCATCAGCTAGCAGTTTCTCAATTTCTTCCTCCATGAAACTAGTGTCTTCAAGAGAATGCTTTCGGGATTTAGTAATTATAGGTTTAATGTCTTTAGTTAAAAACTCAAAAAGTGGTGGAGGTTCTATCTTTGCTGGAGCCAGATAATTGATAGTCAATGGGGGTTTAGTTCCTCCAAATGAAACTCTAAGTTCAGAGTGTTGATTAAGTAAGTCATGTCCTACAATAACATTAGCACACAAATCAGGCAATACACTGAATTTTGTTTTGGGGTAATGTTGACCTGAAAATTCTAAATGAGCTACACAATAAAAGGAAATTTTCTTTCTTAGTGATGTTGAAGCCATGGACACTGCACCAGTTGTAGGGTACATTTCAAGTCCACATTTTTTAGCAAAACAGTGTGAAATAAATGTCTCAGAGCTTCCTGTATCTACAGCTGACAAATTTGTTTCTTTACATGAATTTTCTGAAGAATTATTTGAAGTGGCATTAAGAGTTATTTCAGAAGAGTAAGAAGCTGATTGATTTCTGGCAGATTCCAAGGCACGTGCTTTTTCAATAGCTTCATCAAGAGTTAGCTTGTCAAACTCCAAAAGTCTCAGTCTTATCTGATGAGAACTGAGGCCCCGGATAAATGAATCACGAATGTATATTTTCCTATGAGTTTCAGAATCAACATCTGCAAACCCACAATTCTTACTCAGTTGTTGTAAAGCTTGGTTATATTGGTCAATTGTCTCATCTGAAGACTGTTTTCTAGTTGCCAATTTATGTCTAGCGAATATTTCATTTATTGGTTTTACATATGCAGATTTTAGTGCGTCAATAGCCGAAGTATATGAATTTTTGTCGGCAATTGTTTGATAAACAGAATGAGATAGAAAGTTGGTAAGCAACCGCAACTTACTTTCATCATCGATGTCTTCTTCGTCAAAAGATGCGATGAAATTCTCAAAAGTCTTTAGCCAGAAGTTCCATTCTTGTAGAGCTGTTGGAGAATTCGGATCACCATCAAACTTGTCTGGTTTCAAAAATTTGTCCATCGTAACGCGAATTTTCAGTTTTCGTTTCCAGAAAAGATTTGAAGATTATACATTTTGTTGTTGAATAGAAATTGATTGACTCGTATTTGATAAGATGAATAGATTACTGATCAATAAATTGTAATGAAAAACCTCTGCATTCTAGGCTTTATTGATCAGTAATGAATTCATAACAGATTCAAAATTAGAATAAATAGTTCAACATCTGATAACAGAAACATAAGAAGAAAACACTAGTCATATGATGATTCAATATCATCACACACATGAACTCCAAGCTTCATCTTCAGCACTGTGGTGAATATTTTATAGAGCGTGTTTAGGAGATAAATACCTCTATAGTTTTGGCAGTTGAGTTTGTCTCCTTTTTTATGGATAGGACATATTATGCTCTTTTTCCACTCCTCTGGGAGTTGTTCTTCATACCATATTTGCGCAATGAGTCTGTGCAGCCGTCTCCCCATTTGTATTCCTCCATATTTCCAAAGCTCACCTGGTATTCCATCTGTTCCTGGCGCTTTATTATTTCTTAATATTTTAGTGGCTTCCAAGATTTCTTCTAGGGTTGGAGCTTCAGTACCAGCCATATTTTCCTGGCGTTCATTCAGTCTAGCATCTTTGTTCTGTACCATTCGTGGGTCAGCCTGGTTCAACAGTTCACTGAAATGTGTCTTCCATATCTCCTTTATCCCCTCTTCATCTCCAATCACCTCTCCATCCTTGTTTTTGCATAACACTGTATGAGGTTTATATCCCTTCTTAAAAACGTTGATCTCTTTGTATGCTTGGTGTGTCTCATTCTCCAGGAAGTTCTTCTCAATTCTCTCCACCATTCTATTATGATACGCTCTCTTTTTTGTTCTGATTATTCTATTCGATTCCTTTCTGGATATTTCATACAATTCTTTCTTTGCTCTAGTGGGTCTTTGGATATAATTACTCCTGTTTTCATTTTTCACTTCAATTGCTTTTCTACAGTCTTCATCAAACCATTCTTCTCTTCTTCCTCTCCTGACCCGTCCAAGTACTGTTTCTGCTGATGCAGTTAAAACTTCTGTCACGTTCCGCAATTGTTCTTCTATTGTCATGTCACCTCCAGATCCTTCTATCTCCTCAATTTTTCCACTCAATGTATCTTCATACTGGTTCCTTATCTGAGCCACATGCAATTTATTGACATCGAACTTCGGCCGTTCCTGATATCTGTTGCTTTTAGCTGCAATGCGACATCTGAATTTCACACCCACCAGATAATGGTCAGAGTCACAATTCGCTCCTCTGTAGCTACGCACATTCATGACGCTGGACATTCCTCTCCTATCAACAATGACGTGATCAATCTGGTTGAAGGTTCTGCCATCTGGAGACACCCATGTTTGTTTGTGGATGTTTTTTCTAGGGTGTTGTGTTGACGCAACCACCATGCTTCTGGATGTTGCAAATTCTACAACTCTCCTTCCATTGTCATTGCTGACTGTATGAAGACTGTTTGATCCAACAATATCTTTCCAGTGATCTTCCCTACCCACTTTTGCATTCATATCTCCAATGACTATCTTTATGTCATTTGATGGGAGACTATCATATATACTCTCTAGTTTGGAATAGAACTGTTCCTTTATTTCATCATCTTTATCTTCTGTTTCTGCATGTATGTTGATGATTGACAAATTAAAAAACTTTGCCTTAATTCGTAATGCTCGTCTATTGCTTTAAAATCCAGAATGTTATGCTTGAACACTTTCTTGACTATGAATCCCACTCCAAACTCATGTCTCCCATCTTTATTTCAACTATAAAGAATCGTACCCTCTTTAGTGTCAAATATTCCGTTTCCAGTCCATCTTAATTCTTGCACAGCCAAAAGTGATATTTTATATCCCTCCATTATTTGAAACACTTCCTTCAAGGCACCGCCTCTGTACAATGTTCTGACATTCCAAGTTCCAAGTCCAATATTCAAGTCGTTGCGTTTCCTAATTTCTTTCCTTTCATTCCAATCCGTCCGAGGCTCATTTGGTTGTTTCTCAACAATTGAGTTTTTGCAGGGATGAGGGGTCAGCCCATCGCCCAACCCCCAACCTGGAGGACCAGGTAGTTTTTCCGGGTTTCCTTCCCTAGCCTTTGATAAACCAATACCCAACTACAAGGCAGCAGTCAATTTCCTTTCGGGGTTTTCTTCCCTTAGCCTTTGGATATCCACTGATCTCCGTCTGCAAGGCAGCAGTTTTGTTGCTGGTTTTGGTCCGCCCCGGATGTTTCAATTCCCCGGTACCCCCTATATCTAGGAGGCATCCCCCTATCCGCCACCTAGGGAGGCGCCCACTAGGAGACCAGCAACTCCCATGGGATTGGACGTCATACTCAATACTCAATTACAACAGTTGTCATTACAGAACCATCATGTCGTAATCAATATAAGTCATATTCAATTTCAAGTATATGGAATAGAAAATTTACCGATATGGATTGTATAGGATTTCTTAGTGTCTGTGGCGAATCATCTGATATTTGCCACCTGTGATTAACAACCTGTTTTCAACTTGCATTAGTTTGTTCATTAATTGTATCAGTTTATTCAGTTAAATTTTGTCATCTACATTGAAACATCTAAATTCTACGTTAAAACATTTAACCATTCATCCAGTTTTATTTAACCATAGGAAATAAACCAAATTTCCTATATTGGTGACCCCGACGTGATGGACAGCAAGCATTTTTACAGATATTTCTCGTGAGTAAAGTTACCTAGATACGTTACTTAAGCTATCCACTACGATGGATGAAGAAAAAATTTCTGCTCGACTTGAACAGTTTACAATTCACAATTACAGAATCAATTGGATAAATTTTGCCGAGAATTTAAAATTAGAAAAAATATATTTTTAAAACTTTGATTAGTCTAACCCATAAAAAGTTTCCAAATTCATGAAATTTTGCATTGGACACTTTCAAGTTTGTTTTTAAAATTTTTTTGATGATGGATAGCAAGTTTTAATTTCTACAAAAATGAAAATTACATTTCTGAAGCATGAACCAAGTAGTGAACATAATAAAAAGAAAACACTTTTTGAATACCGCCAAACATCTGGACTGGGAGACAGAAATATTTCTTAATGAAGCATAGATAAATGACAGTACTATGTAATTCAGGAATTGGAAAGAAGAGTAATCATTCAAGAATTGAAAACTTGGTTTATTTACTGATGCTTCTAACCACTCAGTTGGAGAATGCTTACAACTGGTTGAAGGCATATGGCAACCTCTTGCTTTCTTTTCAAAAAATTATCTTTGAAAGAAAGTTGCTGGCCAGTATACTATGGCAACCTCTTGCTTTCTTTTCAAAAAAAACTTATTTGAAAGAAAGTTGCTGGTCAGTATACTATCGCTAGCTACTTGCTGTTTATGTAGCGGAATAGCATTTTCGCCACCTCTTAGAAGGACATCCCTTCACTATCTGCAAAGACCATAAGCCTCTAGTCTAGTCTCCAATCAACTCCACAATCTCAACCAATCAACAATCAACCAATCCACTTCCACCAATTCAACTCAACCAATTATCATTCATCTCTGAGGATTAATGGTAAACCCGCTAAGGTTTCCATTGACCGGGTGGAGCCAGCATACATCCTTCAAGAAGACTCACCTCAGCCTTCCCACCTTGTTCCAGAAAAAAGTGAGCTTCAAAATTTCGGATGGCCGAATCGTCTGCCCGGAGGCGGGGTAATGTGGCGAATCATCTGATATTTGCCACCTGTGATTAACAACCTGTTTTCAACTTGCATTAGTTTGTTTATTAATTGTATCAGTTTATATTTTCTCAGTTCAATTTTGTCATCTACATTGAAACATCTAAATTCTACGTTAAAACATTTAACCATTCATCCAGTTTTATTTAACCTATTTTATCATAGGAAATCCACAAGCAAAATTTCCTATATCTTTGTGATCTGCTCATTTTGTTTATTTCGATATTTTATACATCAAATTATAAACTACATGTGCTTCAGTTGAATAAACTAATATTGTTAATTACAAATTCTATTCTAAATAGTGTAAATTACAACAAAATCGATATCCTAATTGATTGAACCACGTTTCTACTGTGTATGAATATCATTTTCAAATTGTAGAGTGTTTTTATCTGGATAAAATTCAAATTCTAATTCGATTTCATTTTCAATCAAATTCAATTTTTCATTCAAAGAGACTACAGAAAATATAAATATATCAAATAAGATAAGCATTTGTTTATCTTGAGATCAGAGTATTTCAATTACATGTGTGAAATTAATGTGAATCGAGCTTGAAAATATAAATAATGAATATCTACCAAATCTTGTCCAAGACGCGCGATTTCTTTAGCAGAAGCCACCATCCTCGTCTGATAATCGACATAACTGTCAGTGGAGTCCAGGATGAACGAGACTCTCTGTTGAGGTGCTTTTGGATCGGGAACCTTGGCCATGGCTCTCGTGATGGTGTCCAGTAAGCCGGTCACCACGCCGGCTTGGGTTGCTAGATGCTCCAACGTGCTTGACAGATCCGACAGAGCATCTCTGGTTGCTGCTACGTATTCATCGATTTCCGGATGGATATTGATGGCCTACAGGACCAATCAATTTTCACTTTAATGCCATGTATTTTTGTTGTTTTAAACACCGACATGCCGTCAATTATTTAATTTATATATTTATTAATTATATATTCATAAAATTTGCTGCATGTTGGTGTTTAAAATAACAAAAGTAGTGTAATAATACATATTAATAATAGTATAATACAGTTAAAAAATTCAGTTGGCAATTAATTACTTTAAAAACAACTTTGAATATTCAGAATAACTTGACAAATGAATCACGATATTTTCAATGTGATTACGTTATAATTCATGATTATGTTTATCAAATAGAGTAAATTTAGAGAATGTAGTGTTACGTTGTATTTTTTTCATAAATTATAATCATGTATTACAGAGTGAGAATGTCGAATTTAGAGTATGTGGTGTTACGTTGTTTTTTCATATATTATAATAATGTATTGCCGAGTTGTAATGATTACTTACTTTTGGATTTCCACCGCACTCCTTTGTGACGTACATGAGTTGAAGAGCGCACTCAACAACAGTTTTGCTCTGATCGAGCAGAATGGACTGCTGTTTGGAGTGAACCATGTTGGAGGCGGCTCCAATCGCCCCAGAAACCAGAGGATCAAAGTAGACGATCAGCTGTTTGACAGTGTGACCGATGATCTCAGCTTCCATCTTTGCAGCAACTCTCAGCGGATCCAGGCGATCGGACATCTCAGCGGCAGAACTTTCGGTTTGTTCAGCAAAACCTTGCAGAGAATTGTCACGACGAGGAGGTAAATTTTGAGAGAGAGCAAGTAGCGCCGCTTGATCCAAGTCGCGGATGCACTCTTTCAGTCTGTCTATTGCTTCGTCGCTTTCCTTCTGTCCAGGTGCTTTGTCTCTGATTGAAGCTACAAGCTTCTTGATGGAATCAGAAACACTCTTACTGTGATTGGCAAGCATCTTCCATGTGGGAGGATCCTTTGGAGCAACAGCCAGACTTTTGGCAGCCCTTATCACGGCACACGAAGCATCGATAATCTCACAACCAGCTGATGTAATTGGCTCTTGTGCGGCTCTTGCCGAGTGACTGATGCGAGCCATTTGACTTGTGAACTCTGACGAATTGGCGAATGTGACTAATGAGTCGACTGCTTCCAACAGGGGACGAGTGGCAGCTGAGCAAGCCTCACGGTTCTTCTCCGAATAATCAAGATCCAACGCTTTGATCTCCTTCACAAGATTGGCAGTTGAGTTGGCCACATCTTTCGCTGACTGAACAAAGTGTCTCTTAGCAACTGGATTGGTTGTCTTGGATGACGCTATTCTACAGGCATTACAAAGAGAACTTGTGTGCTTTGCAATGATGGTAGCAGCTTGGAGTACTTGATTCTGCTTGCTGGCTGAGTTTGACAGAGTGCTGCATGCTCCTTGCACCGCTTGATAAGCTCTAGCAAACTGCGCCTGATCTACAAGTCCCTGTTTGGCTGGAATACTACTGGGGTCGGAAGCTGCCAGTAGATAAGCAGCCTGGGCTGCCGGTTCAATCAGCCCGCAAATAGAACTGCTAACACTGCGTACAGATTCACCAAACTGTTCGTGTTCACATTTCTTAGCATGTGTTGCAATTCCAGTCATACCATCTCCCAAACATTTCGACTTCTCCATGACCGTGTCAAGGCATTCAAAGTAGGAAGCATCGTTGATTGGTTCAGATGGACAATCCAACAAAGGCTTCATGGACTGTATGTTGCGGATTGCATTGTCACATTCCTTCTGTCCAGGAGCAGCCGATGTGCAGACATCGACCAGATAGTTGATGCTATCAGTGACGGCTCTAGCGGCTGATGCCAGTTGATTTTTAGCATTGGGAGCAGCAGGATCAGCGGCTACTGTTTTGGCGGTGATAAGAAGTTTCGAAGAAACAACAGACACATTCTTCAATGAAACAACCATTTGTCCTTGCACTTCAGTGTCGTTTGTTTGGCCAGCCATCTCCATACCGACATTGATAACATCACCTACAGCAGTACCGAACTTCTTCGATGCATTTGCAAGTTTATTAGGTGATCCAACTGATGTAATAACACTTGTCGAGGCTTCATTTAGGCCAGCTGCAGCTGAGTTCAACTCAGCCTGTAGTCTATTGTATGGTTTGTCTGTATGAGGGAAGCAACCGGAGTCAAGCACAGCTTGAGCACTACTGATGGTTGAAATAGCATCATCCACATCACGTTGGCCAGGCAGACAGCTGACACTGTCATCGAGAGATTGAGTGACTCGTTTAGCCCACAAGTTCAAGTTTTCTGCATTGCTCGGTTCTTGCAAAGTTCTCCTTGCTTCCTCAATAAGTGCCAAAGACCGATTCATAAGTTCCTCGGTGCAGAATATCATTCGCTGACGAGTCTCTCTGACCTCCGTGTTGGCGACAACAGCACGCACAGCACCAGTGAAATGTTTGAGTGAATCAGCCATGTCGCGAGTGGCCATAGCCGTGTAATTTTCATTGCCTTGTGTAGCGGCGCTAACAACTTGAGCCATTGAGCTCTTTACATTTTTACTGACACTTCCAAGCTGTTGGGAAGCAGTCACGGCTGTCTCACCAGGTAGAGGTCGAAGGTGGCCTTTCTCAGCTGCATGCTGAATATGAACTAGCTCATCACGCAAGCTACAAACCAGATTATGGGCGGCTTCAAGCTCCAGTTCGGGACCGCATGCTTCCCTGGCTCTTCCAACAGAAGCTCGTAGCTCACTGAGAGCTGCACCCAGCGCTTGACTGCTGCCACTCAGATGCAGAGCTGATGATTGATCAGTGATGGTCGGAAGGACAGCCCTGGCACAGGCAACAACCCGTTGGCCTGGTTGCAGAAACTGATGACTGGCATTGATGAGATTCAGTTGTGTGGTGGGATTGTCTGGCTCAGAATTCGTTCCTTTGACGCCTTGAATGAGGGGAGGGATACGATCGGCTAGTGTTCTACAGTCAGACATGAGTTCTTCTTGCGACGACTTGTTGGCATTGTGGTGAGCTACACCATGGGCTGATGCGATGCACTGGGTAGCAGTGGAAGCAGCCAACTTGGCGGATTTCTCTAGTTTCTGGATGAGTTTCTTGCGGAGAGCAGGAGTGGCGGCTAGAGTAGTTGCCGCTCGCAGATCCTCAACTGTCTGTCGCAAATGTTGCTGTTTGTTGGTGTCATGAGGATTTTCAGCACATTGACGAGCAGCTTCCACCATACGGGCAGTGGCTTCTGCCAATACTTTGGCTGCAGCCAACAGGCGTCTCTGCAGTTCCGAATCAGCTTGTTTTTCAGCTTCTCCCTGTTTAAATAAATATTACCTATTATAATTATTAAGTTGTGTAATAGTTGGGTCTGAAATTTGAACTACAGACCCAACACGGAATGTAAGTGAGTTAGCTTAAAATATAACATTGAGTTAAAATAGGAATGAATATATATAAAATCATACCACATCGAATCAAATCAAATTTATTCACACGAAATTCATGCAAAATATTCACAAAAGTATAAAACGTTACAAGTGAACAAGATACTACTCACAAAAAGTATAGTATGTTACTGGACTTTGTCCGCGAATAGGAGTCAGATCCAAAGTGTTTAGATTATTTGATAAAAATGAACATAATCCATTAGTGACATAATCGAGACAAAAATTCCACATGCCCAAGAGGAAAGAAATACACAAATATTAAGTTATTGAGATACAACATTGAAAATCATTTTAAAACTTTCAAAAAGTGAGTCCTTTTCAACGTTTTATCTAAAAAACTTATTCTAGTGTACACTAATGAAAGAGAATGAAATGATTGCCTACAGATAAGCTACCAATTCAGAACCATTGGATATGAATGGAGATAATAGAAGTTTCATTATATATGTTTGATTCAAGTATATTGTGATTTGGAAAGAATAAATTTGAGTTGATTATTGTCAGAATGGGTTAAAGAAACGATACGGGGCCGAAAACAATGGATGGACAGGTGATGTTCTAGTGACCATTCAGTGGTCGTCTATTGTTATCGAATTTCGACATTTTCGTGGTCTATTGTCAAGGTTTCCACTTCGATGAATATTTTGGTGGACCAGTCTGGTAACTTGAAGGCAATTTCAGCTGTAAACCAGTGGTAGCATACAGTGATTGGATAAACACACACATTACTATCGATGATATGTATATATTTAGTCAAACGTACGTGGTGTGTGAAGCCCACATCGATTTTTGGACGTACATATGTTTCCCGTCCTTATAAATTCTACGAGATTGAGTGGAATTTGACAAACACATGATACACATAATATGTTTGCCAAGTTGTGTTCAATCTAATAGAATTTAAAAGGAAGCCAAGAATCTTACGTTCAATAAGTAGCGAATTGTATGTAACTCAAGTTGGTCTGTATACAGTTTGTGAGCAAGTGAGTTACATCATTGGGAATAATACAATTACAAGTACTGGGTCACTGACTTCAATAATTGTAGAAAATACAAGTACAGATGTAAGGTGCAAAGTAATAGATAAGTTGGTGCTACCAGCCACCAGCTAGAATTGCCTTCAAGAAACCACACGGGACCACTAATAGGGATAATGAAGCAAAATCAAAGGACAATAAAGTATGCTAGTCGAGAGTTGGAGGATGAAGCTTTTTGGAACAATAGCCCAGTGTACAGGTAGCGCAGTCCCGTCTCGTTTCTTTTACCCGTCAGGGGTTTTGATAGCATTCATATTGTGTATATGAGCTATATTATCATTTATTGAGAATAATGTTTACCTTGATTGCTTGAATAAGCTGAGTGGTGGCTTGTCCCAAAACCCTTGCTTGCCTGACCATTTCACCGGCATCACCTGTAGAAGCGAACAGACGGTCCGTAGCAATGTAGATCTGTTCCACCGAGCTTTCCTGCACGCTTTCATTTGCTGTTTCTCTGCTAATTGACCTGAAAGTTAAAAAAATGAATCAAAAACTGATTAATTAAAGAAATTAAACCAAAATATATTGTATGAGATTCAGAAGAAAAACTATACATAAAAAACTGAGAAAATGATTGAAATCTATTGGAAACTGACTGAAATCCTAGCTATAATCAAACAAATTCTAAATCATACTGTTAAATAATATTAGTAACAATAGCGAAATTATTACTGAATACTGCATGTAATAGATAAAATAGGTCTTAGTAACTTAGTTATTCTAAGAGTCAGTATTTACCTAAGATTTTAAAATGGAACAATATTGATCTATTAGTTGCATTCCAGGAAACTCACTGTGACAGTGAGGAGCAATTGAGAAAGAGAGGCAAGATACCTGGATATGACTTACTGGGCGCCTCATATCATCAAGCACATGGTGTAGTGACTTATGTGAGACATGCTATAGAAAATGCTTCTCTTATCTCCAACTCTTGTTTTAAATGTTGTTCCTCTCCTCTCTAATCTTGTTGAAATAGATGAATCCACCCTCAAACACATAATCTCTAAGTTTTCGCAAAAATCTTCATAAGGTATGGATGGAATTAGTATGAAGGTGGTAAAATTCTGTGTAGAAGAAATAGTCTCGCCTTTGTTACACTTGATAAATTCTTCAATAAAACAAGGAATTTGTCCTGATGGCTGAAAAACAGCAAGACTCAAACCTCTTTTTAAAAGTGGGGAGAAAACTGATTTGAATAACTATCGGCCAATCTCTCTTCTTCCGGTTATCTCTAAGATATTGGGAAAAGCCATTTGTAATCAGCTTATGGATTACCTGGAGGATAACGACATTCTTTTTAATAAGCAATATGGTTTCCGCAGATCCAAGTCTATCAAATTGTTACTAATAGATTTCCTCAACAACTGTATTGATGCGATTGAGTCTGGAGAGGCGGTAATCACTTGTTTTACCGACCTCTCCAAGGCTTTTGACTGTGTAAATGTAGATCTGTTAATGAATAAACTCAGACTTCATGGTTTTGGGGGCTCTGCATTGAAATGGATGGAATCGTATATGACAAACAGGTATCAAGTCACAGAGATTCAACATAAAACTAAAACTAAAATAAAATTCACACGATCAAAGCCTAAATTAATTGTTTCTGGGGTCCCTCAGGGTTCTATTCTGGGCCCCTTGTTGTTCATCTATGTGAATGATGTTGCAGGGTCGGTTCCCATTGAGAATCTGTATGTTTTTGCAGATGATACGACTCTGGTGAAAAAGAGCCAAGACTTGAGAAAATTATAAATTGAATCCTATGTTAAGATGAATAGTCTGTGCCAATATTTTGCAAATAATAAATTGATGTTGAATGCCTCGAAAACAAATTATATGTGTCTACAAACCCATCAGAGTAGGAGGTTGAGACACAATGAAACATCTAAATTATTCATTGGAGAGTTGGAATTGGTGATCAAGAGCTCAACGGACTTCTTAGGAGTTAAACTGGAGGAAGGGCTGGGTTGGGGGGAACAATTGGATGAGATTAAAAGTGAAATGGCGAGTGGAATTTTTGTCTTAAGGAATTCAAGTGAATTAAATAATAAGCCTCTATTGAAGTCGGTCTATCATTGCTTGGTGGAGTCACATATTACATATTCAGTGGCCCTATGGGGTGCTAGAGAGAGTAACCTTCAGCAAATTTTCATTTGTCAAAAGAAAACATTGCGCACTATGTTGAGGTTGCATCCACAAACACATTATAGGGACTATATTTTATTGAAATGGAGATTCTCAGTGTTCCCTGTCTCTATATTTTGGAAATGTGTGTATATATTAGAATGTATTAAATATTATTAAAATATTGAATAATTCAAAAAGGGTACTGAGATTTTTATTTTTCTTTCTATTTTTATATTAGAATGTGTTCACTACAGACCATTAACAAGACGCATGAATATAATACACGACATAAGAGTACCTTCTCGGAATATCATAGATTGACTTTGTATGAAGAAAAACCCAGTTATATTGGTAGAAAGGTTAACCAAGTACTACCAATTCGGTTGCGGGAAATATTAACGAAGTTTAAAATTATTTCTAAAGGAGGAGCCTGCCTAAAAAACAGTCGTTAGGTCATGTCAGAGGCCCTGAAATTAATCAGTTGCGACCTGAAAACTCTGACACCAGACCTGAGCCAGCCAGGACACTCGATATTATTATTACTACTGTAATAGAGTCAAAGACAAATAGTAATTATATACTAGATATCAATTTCATGAAAAATTAATGGTGTCTCGCTTTTTGCTAGCACTTTGACTTGTCTGACGCCGTTGAGGCCAACCAGACGTAATATATATCTATCTACTCCTCAGATAATGAAATCCATAAATGGTTGTTTAAATGGGAAGCATTACTGTATCAGATTTCTGGTCAATTTCCACTCAGAGAACAGTGACGCTCCTTTGGATATTCTCATTCCTACTGTTTCATCATTTCTCATTCCTAAAGTAGCCTATTTGGTAGTAATCAAAGACCAAAGGAGATACACAATTTTTTTTTCTTCTTCAATTTATGTCCGACCAACGTGACTCATCCAGATAAATACTTGAGGTCTACTTTTCACAGAGCTACTAGAATAATATTATTCGAAATTAGCTGTTGGCGTGAATGAAATCAGCTCCTTAAGTTTGTTAACAATAAATCCGTGTCAACAATAAATTCCTTAAAAACTTTTTTGTATGTTCTGATTCCTTGTTTGTAATGTTATGTTCTGACTTCTGAGTGTGCAATCAGAATTTTAATTTTATCGGATACATGCTAACGTGTCAAATACTACCAAACATTGCTTGATTTCCTAGTGTTCTTTGACGAAAATGGAACTAAACTAATTTGATAGACATACGTTGAACGGGACACTCATTTCTTAAGCATGTTCAAAAATGTTATCATAGTCGAATGCAATGACTTTCTAACCTTGAACTCTGGCCTACAAAGTAAACCCTAAATAATTACAAAGGAGTGTAATTTAATTTTGGACGGTTTGGATCTTAGTGTCGTCAACTTTACTAGAACCTCATTCTCGAACTCTTGTTCCTTATTAAACTATAAACCAAATACTAAATCACATGAAATAGATGAGGAATATTGTGATAGTGTTTGGACCAATATGTCAATGATTATATTTTTCAATGCTCTAATTCAATATTGAGAAAAGGTTTTCCAAAAATTGAAAAATACTGAAAATAATTGAGGATTCATTTTTGATCATACAATAAGTATGTTCACATAGCTAGGAGCGTTCATACTTTGAGCGGTCTTATAGAAAATGCATCGCATAAGCATAGCTTACTTGATACGATTGAGAAGATTGTTGAGTGTCTGTGTAACATCGGCGGCAGCCCGAGTCAGTTCTTTGAGCAGATAGTCGTCATTAGAGCTTTCATTGCAGATGGCCACTAAGCCTTCAACAGCTTGCGTCACCTCTCTTATAGCCTGGATCAATTGTTGTTGGCATGCCGCATTGTGAATAGTCGGTGCAACAACCTAACAACAGAATCCAATTATAGGACAATTTGCCAATTTTTCGTGGTTGTAAAGAGCTGAGGTGGATTGTTTGTTTTTTATGCTCAGTTTGTGTTCCTCTATCCTGGCTGCACAAACTCTAGCCTGGAACACAAACTGAGCATAAAAAACAAACAATCCACCTCAGCTCTTTACAACCACGAAAAAAACACATGGCACAAAAACAACTTTAAAAATTCTAAACAAATAGCTAACATTCAAGATTTTCGGGTTGTAATCACACTTATGAGAGGCTTTGGAAATAGAGAAACAAGGTAGCCTTAACAAAAGGGATGTCAGTACAAATATCTCTTCTCTTTGGAAAATCATTCTGAACACAACAAACACATCACAAAAGCCAGACACTTCTCCGGGAATTCCATTCACCCAGCAGCGCCAGGCCGAACACGTGGAAGAAGGAGAGGGGAGGAGGTACTCCCTTCGACCACGAGGAAGAATTTCGAAGTACAGCAGGAGTCAGTGTAGGATTACCTGCGCTCCGAAGATGTCATTTGAGATATTTCATTACATATTGAGATATTTCATAGTGAGCAGTTTCACTTACTTTCTGACGTTTCGTCAATATCTCAAATGACATCTTCGGAGCGCATATATAAATTTCATTCAAGTTCAATTCTACAATATTCCTTTCTCCAATTTTAGTCTAATTCTTTTTCGATTTCTAATTTTAAATCTCCTCTTTTCTATCAATTCATAAGCTACACCTTTCCTTATTCATAACCCACTCAAATCTTAAATATCCCGTTTGTAGGAAGTAGGGTAGTGGGAAGTTAACACATAAATGAAGAGGAAAATCACTAGATCACTTGTAGCACATAACAGAAGACACTTTAAAGTTAGTAATATATATTAAAACAGGAGACACAAGACATAAATAGATTGAAATACTTAGAAATTTACATTCGAAACGGAATTTTTCGGAAACTGAGTTTCCTTCCTGAACCGAGCAGTGAGTGGTACAGTTTGAAATCAAACGGTCGTGACCACAGAGTACGCACGGAGAGTAAATTGTAGCAGCAGAGACCACAGATTACGCGGTGCAGATGGATGGAGAGAAAAAGGGTACAGATTCAGGGGACATTATGGGGTATTTAGGGGGCGGTTACAAACGGGATATTTAAGATTTGAGTGGGTTATGAATAAGGAAAGGTGTAGTTTATGAATTGATAGAAAAGAGGAGATTTAAATTAGAAATAAAAATAAAAAAAGAATTAGACTAAAATTGGAGAAAGGAATTGTAGAATTGAACTTGAATGAAATTTATTTTTCATTTTTATTGAACATTTAATATATATATATATTTTTTTGATAGCTGTGAAATTTATTATGATATGATGAAATTTATTTCAATTTAATTAAACAGTTGGTGTAGAGTTGATAGCTATGGTACTATTGCTGTCTGTTGAGACCAGGACTGGAAGCAGCTCCAAGCACCCAAATAAAAGCCAATTCTTTCATCTTGACATCTATGGAGGGGGCTGTGGGAGGGAGGGTGGTAAGGACTTTGATTTTGAAGCATTGGTCAAAGTTCTTGTTGTGCTCAGAGCCATGGGTAGGGAAGTTTTATTTTTAAAGGAAGCCCGGTGATTGTTGATCCGGAGGTTTAGGGCAGTGGTGGTTTCACCTACATAGAAGACAGGACAGACGTTGCAGGAAAGGAGGTAGATGCAATATCTGGAGATGCAATTACTGGATTGATGGATTTGGTGGGTGTAGTTGGTGATAGGACTGGTAAAGGAGATGGAAGAATCAGTGATAGGACAGGTTTTACAGCGGGGGCGTTTGTAAGGTAGGGTACCAGGTGGAGTTGGGATTTCATCAGAGGTGAGTGATTTGTTTTTACTGAAAATTTTCTTGAGGTTGGGTGGTTGCTTATAAATGAGGGTGGGTGGTTGCTGGAAAAGGTGTTTGGTAGAGGGATTGGAGGAGACGACATGGAACATATCTTTAAGGACAGGTTTGAGGTTTTCAATTCCAGGGAAGTAGGTGGTACAGAGCTTTGGAGTTTGTGGGATTTGGGATTTTTTTTTTGGTTGGATTAGTGTCAGTTTTGGAGGAGATTTGTTTCTGTAACAACCGTTCAGGATAGTTACATTTCAGGAGGGATTGGTGGAGTTTTTTGAGGTACTGGTCAAGGTGGTGGGGATCACTGCACATTTTTTGGCCTCGGATTGAGAGGGAAAGTGGGAGGGATCTTTTGATGTGGTAGGGATGGCAACTCTCAAAGTGTAGGAACTGTTGAGTATGGGTGGATTTGGTGAAAGTATTGGTGGATAAGGCATTGGAGTTGGAAAGTATTACGCTGACATCTAGGAAGTTGATGGAGGATTCAGAGATATTCCAGGTGAAGGAGATAGAGTAGTTGGAGTTGAGTTGATTGAGGAAGTGGGAGAGGGTATCATGTCCATGAGGCTATATGAGGAATATGTCGTCAATGAAACGGAGCCATATCAGGGGGATAGGAATATAAATATAAAGAAAATAATTAAAAATCTCAGTACCCTTTTTTTAAAAAATATTTTATCACGACATGTTTCGGTCAATTATGCCATTTTCAAGTGATATGAATTAAATAAATAAATACTAATGGAAGACTAATATAAATTTAGATAACAAAGTGTATGTCATGAAAGAACAACTGATGGAAGTGGAAACGTCTATAAGAAAGAAAGAAAGAGAGGATCAAAATGTATAAAGAACAAATTTCATAAATGCAATTGAAAAAGGAAATAATATGAGTAGAAATAAAATTTTTGAAAGATCCAAAGAAGATATGGAACTGGTGGAATCCATTTCAAACAAATTGAAGAATGAGGATGCCATTATCACAAAAGCAGACAAAGGAATTACCACAGTTATCATAAAACAAACAGATTATAATGATAAAGTAGAGAAATTCATTAGAGATAACAAATTTGAAAATTTAACAAAAGATCCAACTCTTGAATATAGTAAAAATATAAATAATATCATATCCAAATGTAAATCAATCTCCAGAGCAGAACAATTCAAAATGAAAATGATAAATCCTTTATCTCCAATGTTCAGAGGCCAACCAAAAGTACATAAGGTTGGAATACCAATAAGGCCAGTAGTAAATTACCGTAATGCTCCTGCATATAAAGTTTGCAAATATTTGAATAAAATTCTACCTCAAAAGACAATAATGACAGAAAACCATAGTATAAAAAACACATATCAGTTAGTTCAAAAAATTAAAGATATAAAAATTCCAAATGATGCTATTTTCCTAGCATTTGATGTAACCAACATGTACACTAGTATTCCAACAGATGAAACAATTAGTATTCTGAAACAAAATTTGATAGATAATAATATTAATAATGATGAAATAGAAGATCTAATAGCATTGACAACAGTATGTGTAGATCAAAATTATTTCAAATTCAATGAGAAAAATTACAAACAAAAGGAAGGTTTGGCGATGGGATCTCCTTTATCAGGTTATTTGTCTAACATATACATGAACAATTTAGAAAAATCTAAAATAATGAATGATAATAATCCTCTAAAGAAAAATATTATTTATTGGCACAGATATGTTGATGATATAATATGTCTGTATAATAATGAAGATTTTGAATTATATTTAAATTCTATATCACCTTCTATAAAATTTACAATGGAAGCTCAAGAACATGAAATAAATTTTCTTGATTTAACGATTAGTATGAAAGATAACAAACATGATTTTAGCATTTATAGAAAACCCACACATACAGATTGTATTATTCCTAGAGATTCAAATCATCCTTGGCAACAAAAAATTTCAACTTTCAATGCAATGATATATAGGCTAATAAATATTCCCATGTCAAAATATAATTATAGAAAAGAGAAGAAAATAATAAAATATATGGCAATAACAAATGGATATAATACCAAAACTATTGATAGAATGATTTACAAACAAAAAGGAAAATTAATACAGAATAGAACTCAAAATAATCAAGGAAATGTAGGAAATAAAGAATATATTTGTGTTCCATATAACACAAAATTTAATAAAGCTATAAGAAAAACCTTCACAAAAAATAAATTCATTCTAGGTTATAGGACAAGAAAAAATGCATTCGAACTGATAAAAAAGAAATCAAATTTAAATGTACAGCAAGATAAGTTTAAAAAATCTGGAATCTATGAACTTAAATGTAGTGATTGTGACAAATTCTATATCGGGCAAACGGGTAGAAATTTCCATATCAGGTTTCGAGAACATATCCAAGCACTAAAATCTAAAAATTATACACAAAAGTCGGCATTTGCTGAACACTTGATAGATTCAGGCCATAATTTTACAGATATAAATTCCAATATGAAAATACTTAATTATGGTAATAAAAGTCAAAAACTGAATGTCAAAGAAGAATTTCATATTTATAAAGCAGCAAAATTAAACAGAGATAAAATAATAAACTTGATCCAATTAGACACCAATAACCCCATTTTTGATAGAATCATGCGAATTTAAACCCAAAATTTACAGTCCTAGTTCATAAAAACATATGAATACACTAACATATGATCAAAATAAGAGTTTTCCATTAGTATTTATTTATTTAATTCATATCACTTGAAAATGGCATAATTGACCGAAACATGTCATGATAAAATATTTTTTAAAAAAAAGGGTACTGAGATTTTTAATTATTTTCTTTATATTTATATTACAAGTAGCCCTATACAGGAAAGAGATAAATAACAGGGGGATAGGGTTTGTTTGGAAAGTGAATCCTGTTCAAGGAGGCCCATGAATAGGTTTGCAAAGGATGGTGCCATCATCACCAAAGCTGACAAAAGCTCAACTGTAGTCTTTTCATCACCAAAGCTGACAAAAGCTCAACTGTAGTCTTACTGAACACCACAGATTACATCAATGAAGCCAAGAATAAGTGTTTTCTTTTTATGTCTCATGTCTCCTGTTTTAATTCATATTACAAACTTTAAAGTTTCAGTTGAGAAAAAATAACTGCAGTCTTCTCGGTTGAGAAAGGAGACTCAGTCTCCGAAAATTTCCCCTCATTTCTAATGTAAGTTTTTAAGTGTTTTCAATCTATTTATATTGTGTCTCCTGTTTTAATTTATATATATATATATATATATATATTATATATATATATATATATATATTCTGTCATGAAAATATTATAGATGGAATTAGGATTTTCTTTAAATAATAATTAAAATATTATAATTTGAAAATAGAAGCGGTAGGCTAAATGTGAAAGAGTTTCATTTTACACAGAAACACAATTAAATAGGAATAAAATAACGAAAATGAGTCAATTTGATTTAGACAACCCCACTTTCAGTGAAGTTTTGCAGTTCATGAAACTAAATCATACAGATGATTATCATAAGAACATAGACTGAATCTAGCATAAATTCAATGTTGTTTGTAAATTTTTTTTAGTAGTGGGACAATATTAATAATATCAGGATCACAATTTTATTGTAAATGACAATCTCTCTCCACGATTTCAATATCATCGAATTATAGACAGTGGTTGGTGCATGAATCCGTGTTACAGAACTACTGTTCGAAAAGTACTATAAAAAAATAATTAAGAAATAGATTTGAGAAATCTTTGAGAAAATAACTGTTTTGGAATTAATTGAAAAACTGTAGGGCTAATACAAACAATAGTCTATAGTAAACAGAAAACAAACTGTGTTGTCAGGAAACTGTGTCATAACAAGTGTTTAGAAGAAATGTTATAATCACCTTGGCACATGCGACAAGTTGGGATGTAGATAAAGCACACTGAGTGGCAGCAACTATGACTTTGTTCTGTTGATCAGGAGGCATGGTACTAGCGATTGACTTGGCTTTCAGAACCAGGGCAGCTGTTGTATTAGCTACCGCCTTTGCAAGTCCCAGGAGTGTATCTTGAAGATCCCTTGACTCATAATTTTCTTCGCCGATTTCTGTGAGTACCCTGTGAGATGCTTCACCTACTCGGCTTGCAGCGTTCAGTAGATTTTGTCTCGGTTTCAGCATAATGTCCTAAATTTTTACCAAAGTGTGAGTAAAATCTAGCAATTTGTGATTCTTAGCATAAAAATATTGTTTTCATCAACAATATAATATATTACTACTATGCATAATATTATTGAATATTATTATATGTAATGTAAAAATATAATGATAAATAGATAGGATAGAAGTCATACATAGCCAATTGTTCGATGCCTATGTGATGATGTAACAGTTACTGTATAAATACTCTGTTATCCAAATTGATAGCTAGATAAGTTACAGTCATCGTAATATGACAATTTTCTATGAAAGTTTTTTTATTTTATTGGCGCACTAGATAAAAGTTCAGATTCAACAATCAGAAGAACGGACAATATTGCATGAAATTAATGCTGAAAAATAAGAATAATAAATTATAGCTATTCCTATTTCCTCTGTTGCCTATATTTGCGACTTGCAGAAGTCTTAAAAAGATTTAATAGCATTTATTTGGTTTGCGTTCAATGGTGAGATTCAATTTAAAATGTCAAAATTCCTTGTACATAACATTGATGTTTCACATTCAATAAATTCAGACTGTTCAGATTCATTTCAGTCTTCATGTAAGAAATCATGTTTTTTTTAGAAACTCTACTAACTGTGTAATGTTAATAAATATGTCGGCTAGTATTAGCATGTTTTAATAGGCTTAAACAGACGTAATAGCTATTTATGTATTAAGAGCGTAATGCGCGACTTTATCGCTCGCGCAAAACAGTTATCACGCGACGCGAAGCGATAAAGAAGCATTACGCGCGAATTACATACAAATTTTTTTCTACAACTGCCCAAACCTGTTAAATTACTTATATCGGCGGAGTTACAATTACCGACTTTTTAGGTTAGGATCTGACTTTTTGGCGAGCTGCTTACAATCAGCTGATTAGGAAGCGTAAAGAAACTCTTCTGCGCATGCGCGAATGATTTGGGAGCGTAAATCTACTGCGCATGCGCGGATGGTTAGCGAGCGAAAAAGTAGATTCTCCTCAGAAATAAGCTGTTTTACGAGGAGAATTGAGTGTGTAAATTCTTTCTTTACGCAGTTGCAGAAAAATATTTTTTCATGATTGTTTATAGGCACAATAAAACTTGTTTCTATTCTTATCACCTCTTTAGCTTCGGGTTCAGCAGCCTTTAGCAGATCACTGAAGGCACTGCAGAGCTTTCTGGCAGCGTCCAATAGTTTATCGCCGGAAAGATCATCATCCATCAAAGCGGCAAGCATACGGACTCCCCTCGACATTTCCGGCAGGTTACTTGTTATAGTTGTAATGGCGGCTCCCACAGCTGTATGGTCTACTTTGTCTGCTGGGCCTGCACAAAGCATAAAAGCAAAAATTAATTCCTGAGCTCGCATTGATAAAATTCATCAACAATATTTTATATCCTGTATAATAAATGGAGAACGAATTTCAAATAATATTATACTAGTAGTTCTGTGGAAAGTAGACCTCACGCAGTTATCTTGAACAGGATGAGTTACGTTGGCCGGACATTTATTTAAAGAGCTAATAAAAAATATTGTGTACTCCTTTGGTCTAGGATTACTACCAACAAGTAGGCTACTGTACAAATGAGAGTATCCAAGAGAGCGACACGGTTCTCTGAGTAGAAATTGACCAGCAATCTTTATCCTTCTGAGTAAAAATTAGTTCAAGATTATAGATCTATTTAAATTACAATAGAAATTCAAAGTAATTTATCAGCACTCAGCACTAAAGTGCTGATTTTTTATCTTTATAGCTCCACAATTCCTCAATATTTCTCCAATGGTTAGAGATTAATTCCTTGTCAAACTAAGTTCCTACAATTTCTTATAAGAAAATTAATCGTTAAGGGAATCGTACATTAAAATAGATGCCTATAGATAAGAAGGTGCTGTCAATTGACAAGATAGCAAACTGAGAGTTGTTTAAGTAAATAGTTTACCTGATGTGAGTGTAACAACTTGAGCAGTGGCAGCATTCATAGCGGCTAATTGCGAGCTCACATTTTGTTTGTTGGTGTCCAGTGTCGTCTCTTTCCATTTTAGAGATGCCTGCAACAAAATTAATCTTCACAATACCATTCCAGCTATAGGGAGTTTTATTTCAAACTGTCAGCGTTCCTTATAAATAACGCTCAATGTTTACCATTGTTTACCATTCAAACAATTCTGCTTGAAATTGGTATCAATATAATCAATAGCGTCAAAAATTTACTAATTTACCATTCAAACAATTATGCTTAAAATTAGTATCAATATAATCAATATCGTCAAAAATTTGAAGCTTAACCGATATTATCTCAACAAATTCGTTTGATATTCCTCAAATTGGTTCAGTTTTTGTGGTTACTTGCCTTTAATTGGATCAAGTTTCCCCAAAATATGGCTTTTGTAATATCAAATTAATTACATGGGATGCAGTAGAATGCATATTTTGGATAACAATATATATGTATTCAAAAATGCTTAATTTCAACTGCTTGTACTGTCAAATATAGACAAGTCTTGATGATTTCTTGTTACATACAAAACTGCGATTTATATTATAAACTCACGATTTGTTCAATAAACAGTTTATGCATGAAACGGCTAGAAAGATTTCGAATAGAGTTGAAGAAAGAGCTGTTTAAGTACGGCTTTATTCCGAAAGAGCCGTTTAAGTACGGCTTTATTCCATTAGTCCATCTAAATAAAAATAACTCCAAAGTTCAAATTAATTTATTGATGTGGATAGGTCAACCGATTTGAACAGATAGCATTCAATCGGATGGCATTCAATTTAAACTGAGACATATTGATAAGTTTAAAAAGCTTAAAATAGTCCTTACTGGATCAGTGCCGAGTTCTGGAATTTCAGCCTTGGTGATAAGTTCTTTTTCGACCGTAGTGATAACTTGATGTCCAGCGCTGATTGTGCCTAACAGAGCCTGTTGAGGTTCTGACAGTATACTTGTCACCTGCGTCTGTTGGACCTGTTTTGAAAATCATATTTCCGAATAAAAAAATGCACTTTCACAATAAAAATTGATAACAGAATAATATATATGTTAACTAGCCACACTGAATTGGCACATAAAGTTTGTCACTGAATAATATCTAAATAAATTTTATTCGTGAGATGAATAGATTATAATTGTTTCGAATAATAATAGAAATTATTGATATTTTGCTTCAACTGGATGAATACTGGAAAAAGAATGACTTGACTCTTGCATAACTTTTTATTTGATAACGTGGCGAAGTTTGAACAGTAATTTCCACTCTACCACTTAACCACGCTGTTGTTAATGCACTGTGGAAATACGCTGATGGAACTCGAAAAATGTTTTTAACACATTTGAACTGCACTAACTTGAAAATTAACATATAATATGAACATGATTAAGGTTGTTTACCAAGAATATAAATTTTTCACCATTGGAGAAAATCAAACTGTATCATACATTCGAATAAACAACTTTATAACCATGCAAGTATGGGATGTTTTTAAAATAAATTGGAAAATTTTGATTTATGGATTGTTTCAATTCTGGTGGTATTAAAGTTGATAGAAAAGCAACAAACTATAGAAGTCTAGAAGTTTCAAATACCATATCAATTGAATGTGTCGTTTGAACACATGATTCAATGAAGAATTGAGTTGTGTAAGCAAATCTAGTCTTCTTATTATTTTAATGAGTAAAAAACAACATTATTCTATTTCAATCTAATAATAGATTTCTGGGATTTTTTGCTCAACTACTTCAATAAATTCAATGAGTAGATTTCAACAATTTTCAAATCAATATTGCAAAGGGCCAATAGCAAAATTCTGCTTAGATAAGCAGAAACTAGAAAGTTATCGATTCTATTGAAGTACGTACTCGACTCCAGAAGTAGTTGTCATCATCTTAAAGACGATAAATGTCAGCGTGAAACAAGAACCAAAACATAATTAGATCAATTTAATTTACAAATAAAGTTATATTTACTTTATCAAGCTGCGCGGTTTGCACATCTACTCTGGAAAAATATGTCAGAATGTCACTCTAATGCCTAAATATTTTTAGGCGTTTATAGACTTTTATGTACATTATTGTTCAGTCACTCTGTACATTTTTATTATGCATGGATGCGCTTCATTATGCATAGTTTTGTGCATAAAATCGTTATATAATAATAATTATTATTATATTCTACAATAAATTTCTCAGAAAATTTGTGTTTGTCTACCAACCCACCCATTCAGAGTCTGATCTGTCTGTGGACTATACTAAATGATGATACATTACACAATATTGAAGTTTGAATTGAATTCTAATTAATTTAGTTCAATTTTCCAAGCATATTTTTTAATGTTTAATCAGTTTTATGTACTCGTATATTGAAGTATGAAATTATACTCAACATTTTTTTATTGCGGATGATGCCCACATAAGCTTTTTTGCTTGTTCGTGGGTAATAGGAAGAGCAAGGATGATTTTGATGAGATGACCAAGCTTCCAGGCCTACCGGTAGGATTCGAACCCACGACCAGGTATCGCTAGCAGACTGAAGGGTGCAACGCCTTAGTCGTCTCGGCTATCCTGGCCGGCATAAATCTCATTTAAATTTTAATTTATTGTGAGGATTGCAGAATTAAGTGTATAAATGAACGAGTCAAAAATCAACAATGAATCAATTAGGTACCGAAATTGAGTAGGTGCGTCAGGTACGAGGGTCATTCAATAAGTAACGAGACAAATTAACAATTTTCATAAACGCCTAAATTGATCTATATGAAACTTTCAGGATATAAAGTTGACAACCTTTCGAAGACATCTGATCAGTTGTTTCACCGTATTTCATAAACATAATCGCAAATTGACTCATTTAACAATGGCCAGTCCGCTTGAGAATTGCACCGTGGAAGAACAACGTGCTGTAATCAGATTTTTAGTCGCTGAAGGTGAGAAATCCACAAAAGAATTTAAAAAGTGTACCGATGCCATTGTTTGAATTGTTCCAACGTTTACAAATGGGTAGAAGAGTTTCCAAGTGGTCGTACAAAAATTTGTGACCAGTCAAAGTTGAAACTTCCTCTCTCGAATCTCGAATTTATTCGTTAATTCGGGACAATAGGCGAATCACTGTTGAATCACTCTCTCGAATCTCGAATTTATTCGTTAATTCGGGGCAATAGGTGAATCACTGTTGAATTCATAAGTGAAAGAGTAAAAGTGAGTGTTGGAACTGTCCATGACATTATTCACAACAAGCTGCAGTACAACAAAAGTTGTGCAAGATGGGTATCCAGGAAACTCACGGACGCTCACAAAGAAACCAGGCTTCAGTCAACAGTTGAAAAGTCGGTATGCGACTGAAGAAGAATATTTTTCAAAAGAATTGAGACGTATGATGAAACATGGATCCACCACTATGAGCCAGATTGGCTCAAAACGACAGACAGTCAAATCTGATCACAGCACGTTGTTCTTCCACAGTGCAATTCTCAAAAGCGGACTGAGTCAACTGAATCAATTTGCGATTATTTTTACGAAATACCGTGAGACAACTGATCAGATGTCATCGAAAGGTTTCCAACTTTATGTTCTGAAAGTTTCATATGGATTAATTCATCCGTTTTTGAAAATTATTAAATTGTCTCGTTACTTATTGAATGACCCTCGTATATTAGTAGTTATGTATTATTTTCAGATAGGTTTGATATAACATATAATACTGTATGAATCAGTGATTAGCATTATCAATTGCCTCCATTAATAAATAACTGAATAAATACATATTATTCTACTTGGTTATACTATTATAATTTGAAAGGAAATTGAAACAAGAAAGCGTCAATCATCGGTGTGATATTCAATTTGTACAAGAATAAAATGATTTATGTTCAAATCAATTGAAACAAAAATATTAATAAAGGAGAAAAGGAAATAAAATTTGATAAGTGGCACAAATAATGTGATGGATATTGTTAATTATGGTTATGATTGGATCGTTAACAGAATCAAGAACATCAACATGAATTAATGGAGCGTGAATGGAGTATGACAACAGTAGAGAATGAACATGAAAATTTTACAAATGAAAAAAAAGCTGGCCACTAACGACCGTTCCAAAAGGCGGATGTCACCCCAGGCTGGAACGATTAAAAACCGCGGATATTTGTGATCACTCCAGAACTTGAAGGATACATAACATGAAACCAGTTGGGTTATGTATACAAACAAATTCAAAACATCAAGGAGCAGAAACAGTTGCTATATTATTCTACAGAATTTATGGTCAGACACACAATGAGAAAATAAAACCGATAGTATATTCCAAATTCACAAAAGTTCTGTCGTTTCAAGTTCCATGTGGATTTCCCATTCATGAGGAGGTGGAATGACAAAGGTCTTTCGTGGCGCGATTGTTATCGCATCGAACCTCGTCTCTGCACCAAAATCAGAAGCACTATCACCGTTCTAATGGCTCCCTACCAATTCTAATGGTTCTATTCGGCTCATCAGTGGCCAACTAAGAATTGAAAATGAGTCATCCCTCTAGTCCAGTGTCCTCAAGTGAATGCCCTGATTTTAAATCAGGCACTTGATTTAATTAGTTCAATAGTATAATAGTTTAATTACTCTATTATTATTTTAATATTATAGTTTATTTATATAATTAATTATGCATGAGAATTTTCATGATAATATTATAATTTATAGTAATTTGACATTATTATGATTTGAGTTAAGGAGGCAGTTGTGGGTTTCGACCTGTTGTCTCCAAAGAGATATTGTAAAATAAATAAATAAATGTATTTATTTTCAGGAAGAGGGACTGGGATAGATCTAAATAAAAAAAATCATGAACTGATTAGTTAACAATTCTCTCTCTCTCTTGGGTTAACAGCCGTAGGGCTGGTTGGCAGCAGCTCTCCATGCTTTTCTGTCGTCCGCTTTCCGCTTCAGCTCGTAGTATGATCCACATCTCATATCCCGTAGCAATTGTTTCATATACTCCAGCCTAGGTCTTCCTCTCATATTCCCTCCCTCAACCATTCCCTCCATTATCCTTGTCAGTAGAGTGTCATGTCTGATGATGTGGCCAATCAGCTGTGCTCTTCTTTGCTTGATCCACTTCAAGAAGTTCCGGTTCTCTCCCACTCTTTCAAAAACTTGCTCATTTGTAATCATATCTCTCCAACTGATCTTCATCATTCTTCTGTAGCACCATGCCTCGAATGCAGCCAATCTTCTTTCCTCTCTCACCCCCATTGTCCACGCCTCACTTCCATATGTTGCAGTACTCCATACATACGTTTTCAACATGTTTTTTCTTACGTCGAGACTTATGTTTTTTGAGGTGAATAGATTTTTCTTCTTATTGAAGGCAATCTTAGCCTGGGCAATTCTGCTGGTAATGTCCTTGCAGCTTCTTCCATCACTTGTGATTTTGCTACCCAGGTAATTGAACTCCTTCACTTCATTTACTACCTCATTCCTTAGCTTTACTGCTGAGCTGTTCTCCCCTGTCCTGCAACATATTAGCACTTTGGTCTTTCGGATGTTTATTTTCAATCTAAACTCTTCCTCCATTATTCTGTCCATTTCATTCAGTGTTTTCTGTAGTTCCTCTTCACTTTCTGCCATTACTGCTATATCATCCGCAAAACGAAGCATATCTACCGTTTCCCCATGAATTCTCACTCCTGTACAAACTTTTTCTCTCACTCTGTCGATTGCCTTTTGAATATACACATTGAACAAGTATGGGGATAGCGCGCATCCTTGTTGTACCCCTTTTTGAATGTGTGCAGATTCCTCTTCATTTCCACTCCTAATAACTCCAATTTCTTGTTTATAGATGTTGTAGATCAGTCTTCGGTCTCTGTAGTCTATCCCAATTTGGCGAAGAATGTTGAATAGGATGTTCCAACTTACATTGTCAAATGCTTTTTCAATGTCAATAAAGGCTATGCATGTGCGTTTCCCTATCTTCATCTGCTTCTCTATCACCTGTCTCAGCGCCAGAATTGCTCCTCTTGTCCCTACACCCTTTCTAAAGCCAAACTGATCTTCAGACAATTGTTCATCAATTCGTTTTTCTATTCTCCTGAGGATAATTCTGGTAACTATTTTCGATGCATGACTCACTAAGCTCAGCGTACGGTACTCTTCACATGATTTTGCATTTGATTTCTTTGGTATAGGTACTATAATACACTTTACAAAATCGTCAGGTAATTCTCCAGTCATATATATACTATTTACAAGATTATACAGTGCTCTCTTTAACATTTCACCAGACTTTTTCAAGAGCTCTCCTTGTATATCATCTATTCCTGGTGCCTTCCTTTCTTTTAGGTCTCGCAGTGCTTTTTCAACACTAGTTAACAATTAACATTTCTAAATTCTCGAAAATACATATTATAAGTTCTCCATTGGATTAACAGACAAAATCTAGCAAATTTGCGACTAAGCTGATATTGAAGTGTTATCTAGAATAATTGTAAGGTGTCTTTAATATATGATCAATTTGAATATTGTAATTGAGTCATAGTTAATTGAAATCGTAAAATAGTAGTTATTGTAGGGTGAAATTGAATAGAATAATGTCACTGCAGCAACTGCCTCAGCCTATGACAGCTCATATATGTTTTAAATACGAAGAAGTAAGGGCAATAATAACAAAATAATGTTTATGTTCTTCCCTTGCCACGTGATATAGATAAACAAAATATCGGATCCTTTAATTTCTGAGTTCCTGATAGAAGATAATACTTCACACACTGATAGAGATTATTCGCAATGACGTTCCATGTAACCTGAGAACGAAATGAAGGACTTATTCAACATACATTATGCATTTTCCGTCATATTCAGTATAATGTGACTAGTTCAGTATTGGTTATTTATTGGTTTTAAGCACTTCTACTTGAAGAATAAAACTATTTGAAATATAATTATTTATTTAGGGACGATTTATAAGCCAAAATATTGAAAAATTGAGTGAGATAGATATTCAACGGATGATTATCTCAAAGATTTAGTGCTCATAATTTCATTTTCAAAGTGCTATTCATGCCTCATTGCCTTCACATATTTTACAAAGCAATAAAGTGAGATAAGAATTTATAAGATAATTTAACTAATCAGATATCAGCCACGTCTTCCAGTGATAATTATTTGTGTCTTTAGAGTATTTGTATATATTTAATCATATTCATTAATAAAATAATACTTCTATTTGATTCAAAATCATGAAACACGCAAGATTTTGGGCGTAATGAATGTTTAATTATGAAATGCTTTTGTGCTTTCAAATGCAATTGTAATGTACATGTTATTTGTTGAATAAAGCATTATTTATTTATTTATTATTGAGAATTTTCGCAAATCCGTTTTGCGCCTCTAGAGGACCAACTGAATACTGTATAGCTTCCAAATTTGAGCGTTTTTGTACGGTACCGTAGATCTTTAGTTCCTTAGATGAGTGAGTGAGTTAGATCCATTAACCTTTTATACACTCGTATATGAATTACTTTTTCTGCAACTGCTCATAAAACACTTCTTTACGTACTGAAAACCCATCGTAGAGCAGCTGATTTTTTGGTAGGTAACCTATGATTTATTTTTCACCCCACTTGGATGTAATGAGCTGGTTTACGTGCGTCATATGGAGGCCGAAAATTATTGTTTTCTGACCAGGCCGGTAAAATTTTTACGGCCCTAGGGCTGTAATAGTATATTTCGCACCTAGGGCCGAAAATGAGACTTTTTCGGCTCGAAATCTGTTTTCAAGTCCGAGGCCTACAGCCCCGGACTAGAAAAGATTGAGAGCCGGAAAAACATTTTTGCCCGTGGTGGGAACGCTATTTTTCGCCACACACAAAAATAAACAATATATAATATGAGAATAATTGTTTATTAA
This sequence comes from Nilaparvata lugens, assembly GCF_014356525.2. Taxonomy (NCBI): domain Eukaryota; kingdom Metazoa; phylum Arthropoda; class Insecta; order Hemiptera; family Delphacidae; genus Nilaparvata; species Nilaparvata lugens. Next base: position 33,888,260 of record NC_052518.1, read on the forward strand.
GCACTTCCAAAAGCAGAAGTGGAAGCTCATAGCTCTAGCAAATCTGAATATCAGGAAATTGTCCAAGTATTTTTATTTTTTATTCTTATTTGTCTAAAAAACTTAAAAGATTATGTTCAATTATGTGGGAGGTTGAGTTTATACTTTTTTATTCTTTCAAATGACAATAAGATGTTATTATTATAATTTTTTTAATTATTGAATAATAAACACAAGTAATGAAAGGTTTTTGATCAGCTGTTTTAGCACACTAGAAATTTGGCCAATCTGAGTGTCAACGGAAGTTTAGGTTAGAAGTTTTATCCTACTCTGAAAATCGAATTTGAATAGTTTATAATATATATCTCATCTGTATTTCATTCATCCAAATAAAATGATAGTATATTATTGCAGAATACTTTATTAAATTCTAGAAGCATAAACTGATTCCGTTTATCCACCATGTTTCATGATAAACGCAGTACTAGGAGGTTTGAGGTTAGATTCTATTATACTCTGAAAATTGAATTTGAATAGTTTATAATATCTCATTTGTATTTCATTCATCTAAATAAAATGATAGTATCTTATTGCAAAATACTTTATTCAATTCTAGAAGCATAAACTGATTCCATTTCATAAACTATTTTGTAAACACGTTCACATCAAATCAGAATCAGCTGACTTCAAGGTTATTTTACAGCCCTAGGGCCGTAAAACTTTTACCTACCTGGTCAGAAAACAATCACTTTCGGCCTCCATATGACGCACGAAAACCAGCTCATTACATCCAAGTGGGGCGAAAAATAACCTTGAAGTCAGCTGATTCTGATTTGATGTGAACGTGTTTACAAACTTTACAAACTAGTTTATGAAACGGAATCAGTTTATGCTTCTAGAAATTAAGTATTTTGCAATAAGATACTATCATTTTATTTGAATGAATGAAATACAGATAATATATATATATATATATATATATATATATATATATATATATATATATATATATATATAAACTATTCAAATTCGATTTTCAGAGGATTGAACTTCTAACCTAAACTTCCTAAGTCGATGACAACAAGCATTGTTGACGTTGACATTCTGATTGGCCAACTTTCAAGTGTGCTGAAACAGCTGATCAAAGAACTTTACATTATTTGTTTTTATTCAAAAATTAAAACATTTATAGTAATATCATCTTATTGTCATTTGAAAGAATAAAAAAGTATAAACTGAACCTCCCACATGATTGGTTATGTTCAATTGTTCAACCTAAAAGATTAATTCGCTGGCCCGCAAGAAAAGTTACACAACTCGAAAAAAATCAATTTTTGTTTTATTCCACAAATGGGACTGGTTTAGTCATATCTTGCAACAGAAAAAGAGACACAAATGTAGTTACACTGTAAATCACTAGAATGAGCTATGTGTCACTATGCCTCCAGCAAGAATCGCATGTGATAGCTCATGAACACTGACACAACTCAATGCAGTGCTGGCCAACACTAGGGGTGAGTTCTATCGTTCTGAGGTATGCATTTCTTTCTACTTTTAAGTACTTGAAAACGACACATCTCAATCATAATTTATTTTACGTTTCATCATCAAAAGAGTAGCTTACACTTAAACTTAGATCAATTCTAAAAGTTACGTTATTGATAACGCTTATACTTCTTGACAACTAGCTTGTCTCGTTGCAATAATTGACCCAGAATATTGGCATCAGGTGTACCCAAGTTTGCTATGATTAGTGCCAGACATCTTGATTACGGCAGAATAAAATATTGACAACAGTGACTTTCCCTATCACACAGAATATATACCTTATGTTCTGCATTACTCCCAAAAAAACACCATTCTGAAACTCCAAAACACTCAAAAAAGTATGTAAAAAAAATGTTTGAACAAACAAGCTTGGGTGAAAGAAGTATCAAAACGCCAACCTAACAGCGGTGAGACGTACTTTGTCTCATCTTCGAAGTCAAAAAAACGATTCCGACAAGACATTGCTTCCAAGTTGTACACAAAATTGCAGACTCTTGTGCAGTAACAAACTCATGGAGGATGATCGAAGACTACTTTAAATTACTTATTCGGCACTCAGTGAGTTGGAGAGACAAGCAGTACTTCCAAACAACAGCAATAAGAATCCCAATACTGATCGACTAGTATAAGCTATGTATTTTATCTTCACAAGATTTATCCCGATTTGATACGATTGAAATAAGATCTTCCAGTTCCATATTCTATGATACAATGAATATTATGATGCAATAATCCAGTTCTATCATGTTTAGTAGTGACATCTCTGTGTTCTTAAGTCTGAGAGGTTTCTACTTATAGTATTTTATTGTAAGGAGATTGAAATTTATTAATTACTTAAATTTATTATCAATTTTTTCCATTGTACTCTTCTTTACCCTGAAACTTATTTTTCTCTTGAACTTATTTCTTCTCTTTCTAAATAATAAAGAAAAATGGTCTGGAATAGAATAAGAAATCCAAGATAATAACTATTTATCAACAACAGTTATTCATTTATTTTTATCGACATTAATTTGAATAAGAAATTTTTTTGTAATATTGATAAGTAACTTCATGTTCCTAATAAATATAATCAAATTTCTAGACTCTTAAGAGAAAACTTCAGGGAACATTTTCAAAAATTTGGTTGATAAAAATATTGTATACTTTCTACAGTTTTGTTGCACTCCTACGAAATCAATGTACTTGTGCTATTGTTTCTCTATGATGGATAATTTATAATGGCGAATGAATAAATAATAAGAGAAAAAGTGAATTGCGGTACAATTTATGGTCTGTCTCTAGTGCAATAATCAATTATAACAACTGTACATGATAATTTTCTTGCGTAATTATTGAAAGCTCAACATTTCATGCATAATGCACATGTTTCAATTTTGAGTAACCACTATTACTCATACTTAAGTATAACAGTTATTTACAGAAAAAATATAAAAAAGTAATTTTACCGTAACTTACTGTTACTTTTATGTTTACTTTCATAGTAATTTTGGACTACTAAGATTATGTGTGAATCGAAAAATGAATTTAACATAACTTCTAGACTTTGTTAAAATAGTTTGAAGTAATTTTAGACGAATTCCTGATATTTCTACTCGCATTTGATCTATTGTCTGAATGAATAAATAATGAACTTGGCAGTTGAACAGATGTGCTCATGTTTCTGATTCAAATACATTATTTTACTTGGCCTACCTATTTTCATCTTTTATCAGCACATTTTTTGATATTTAGAGACTGTACTAACATAAAAAATCAAAAATTCAATTGTGATTATTTGAAAAATATTCGCAGTTCATACGATGTGTTCAGAGTTCGGTTCTGTTATGTAAATATAGTTGATAATGTTCATTAGTAGTTAATGAAAGCAATGTAATAATGTGGAAAATGATAAAGTTCCATGTAATTATAGTCAGTTCGAGTGTACATTTGATAAAACTATTGAATTCACTCTAAGTAATAAAATTGTTGACAAAGCTGCATTATACAGGAGGGGATAGTATAATGAGTGACATAATGACATATTTGGAATGAAATGTGTCAAAGTGAATAAAGTCCAAATATTGAGACAAAACTAAGGTATTTCTGAATCATACCAATGCGGCATTTTTGATGCTGGAACATAAATATTGACCGACGAAAAAAGTAGATTTGCACTATTACTCATTATCCGCTACTGAGGATCGTACCTCATAGAAGTATAAAAAAATTGACTTGAGAGGTTTTAGAAGTCTATAATCTCCTGATAAATCCGACAGACCTAATAGTTTTTTAATGGCAGTAGTTATTGAAATATTTCTCAACATTTTCTATACGTGATTTTTCAAGAGTTTTATTCATATTTAATGTTTTATCATATTTTTCATTCACTATTTCATTCAATTAATTGAATGATTAAAAAATCATTCATGTTTTATCATATTTTTCATTCACTATTTCAAAAAATGAAAGCCAACAGCTAAATAGTCCAACTTTAAAAACGTATTTACACAAAATATGGTTGCTATTAAAAGTAAATTACTATTTGCATCAAGGCTTTTACAAAGAATTCACAATTCTCTAATCTTATTAGATTTATTTTTTCCAAGAGCCGATTTGAATAGTTTCAGCTTTGAAGAATACCTTCAATTCAAGATAGGCCTACTGTAGTAACTCTTTTATTATGAACGTTCTATAAATGTATTTTATGATTTTTCTTTCAGTCAAAAGTAAATTTCTCATATTACGTTAATATGTAATGCAATAGAGAAATGTTTGACATGACTGAAAGAACAATTGAAGAAGTAAGTTTAATTAATTGTAATATATAAACATCATAATAAAATACTTGAGATACTTTTACCGCGACTAAATGAGAAATGAAGAACTACATTGAAGTTTATAGAATGTTTATAACAAAAGAGTGAAAATAACATCATGAGAATACATTTTATTTGATTTTACAAATTATGTTTGATACAATAGTTTTTTGTACGGAATATCTTTAATTTTTTCACAATCAAACTGCAATTTCTTTATCGTTCATGAAAGGATGTAAACGAATGTTACTGAACTTTATAAAGGATTGGACTTGCTTCACTTTGGTTGAGTAGAGAAAAGAGTGTATGTATGTATGAGAGAGAGAGAGAGAGAGAGAGAGAGAGAGAGAGAGAGAGAGAGAGAGATAGATAGAGAGAGAGTGCAACAATCGCGCAGCTATAGTGCTTTTTGCTTACCGTTGGAGGGGAATGTGCGATGTTGATTTGTCCGCTGATTGTAGTATATTGTGCCGCACCTGCATGACCCATGCCATATGGCTTCGCTCCTAGAAAGCAACTCAGCTTATCACACCATTCAATTCAGTGCAACTACATCACCACTACATTAGCCTATGTACATAATTTCAAATGTGATATGGCTTCACACAATCATCAAATATTTACACACAAAATAATAATCAACACCTATGAATAAACAAAACAAACATTGTACCCAGAAATTTAAAAATAAATATCATGCAATAGTTGTGGTTTCCATATTTGTGATGCACATCTCCATAAACTGTGAATAGAATAATTTACATGAATATTTCTACATAGATATATGAATGTCAACTTATAGGTTTTGTGGAAGAGTTAATACACTGAAAGATATTACCTGTCATAAATTCATAGTAGATGATTCAACATGGCATTTGAAATTATTCACTTGAAATGATTGTATTGAATCGAAAGTGTAATGACTAAAGGGAGCGTTTAAATTCAATTTTCAATCTTACTGTGCTTGTACCAATCAGCGATTTCCATTGATTCTTGTTAAAGGTAACCGAAGCGTTCTCGGCTAAGAAAGCTTGAAAATCGTGGCCCTATTTAAATACAGCACTTAATTTCCCGTAGCCTCAACTTCAAAACTCGGCGTGTTAATTGTAAATACTCTGAAATATAATGTTTGAATATATAGTAAAAAATTATAGAATAAGTGCAGCCATATTTTAGTACAACCATATAAGTATGAGTTAAGCTTCTGAGCGTCAAGAATATATTTTCAATTATTAATTAACGTTGGTGAAAAATTAAATATAACTAACCGCATGTAAATGATAATTCTGTCCTCAACTACATTTCGGGCATATGGTAAACTAGCCTTGCCGTATATGTAACGTTAAGTACTATTTATCATCTAGTGGTCTCATAGATCGAAGTTGACCTTATTCTAGGAGAAAGTTATATGGACTTAACAGTAATATTGATCACATTGATCATTGATCACATCATGGAGTCATGATAATAAGTGTAGCTCCACTTTGCACAAGTACATTTTTGCAGATTGATAGAACAATGAATACAGAGAACTGGGGAATCTGGGGAATCTGGGAAACTGGGGAATTGGGCATTGGCCGATAAAGCTACCGTTTCACAACGAAAATTATATATTACATTTAATTCGATATTTGGGAAATTTGGATCCACTACAAGGATTCCATAGAAAAATCGAGATGTAGTTTTAAATTGGATCAGCAAATAAAAAAACTGATTTTAATCACAACCGCAATTGGTATGAGCTGAAGTGGATAAAGATATTGTTCAAATACTGGAGAAATCATGGAAAGATTGAAGGATTTTATCATAAAATAAATTTCAAAGAATAATGATTTGGTGAGAAAATACTTGCTTACCATCAGCAGCACGCATGATTGCAGGCTTGGCCACCGATTCAGTATTCACTTTTCCAACTCTACTGCTTTCATGCTGCAGAATAGTTGCCCTGCGAAAAAATAAGATGAGATGATTGAAAATATACACCTAAAATTCTATAAACATAAAATACCAGAAAAACAAACAAGCTAGAACAGTTGAGAGCTCTAAAAAACGACAGGTGAAAAAATAAAATTAAATTCAATGAGAATAAGAAACTTAAAAAATTAGACATGTTTTGAAATCAACCAATTTTTGCATCAGATCAAAGTTTGATGATGTATCTTCAGGTAGATTTTGTTAGAACCATAATTTATTTTACACCAGTCTGGTGTATAGAATGTGATGTCTCTACTATCAAATCGAATGGCACTAGATTAGGCCTAATTGGTGCCTTTAATCTCTAAAATATAAATTATATTAAATATATTATTTGAAACTCAACAATGAAAAAATAATTTCATTAAGTTAGATTAATAGAAGAATATAATAGAATTTATTGTTTCTCATGAAGAACAGTACAATATTACAAGAAAAACACAACGAAGATGTTAAGTTATTAGCCAAATTTATCAAAGGCTATGGCTCAAAAATAAAACAATGAAAGAATGCAAAGAAATATTTCTCATTTACACATCGCCATATGCAACCATAATAATATAATCAAAAACCATTAGCCACATTTTCCAACTACTTTACTCAAAGAACTAATATTAAAAATTACTATTTATTTTAAAATAAATATAATAATTCTATGTTATATATATATATTGCTATATAATTATTATACTATATGGTACAAGAAACAATAATGTGTGGTACCCCTGTAATGAAAATTGTGTTGGGGTTACCAAACTTGTTTTTAACAAAAAATAAGAGTGAGTCAAGCACGATACTCACTTAATCACAAAAAAGTTTCCTTTTGAAAAGAGTGATAGAAAAATAAATCTTTAAAAAATAAAGTGTCATTAACAATATATTGGTTGATCTAATCCAATTTTCAATATCAACTATGCTCATGAGAAATTTCTTGATATACTTTTCTAATAAATGTTTTGACCTCAATTTTTCCTCAGTTGGTTTAATTTTATTCCACACTTTTGGAGCTAAGTAATCAAATGATTTTTATAAGCCTCTGTGTATGGTATTTGTATCACAGTTGTCTGGGTATTTCGGAATATTTGAGAATGTATCAATATTACTCACTAGATTACCACTTCTCAAATAGAAAGCCCTCGTAACAAGAAATACTTTCAATAGAATTAGATGAGTCTTAAAGGAAACACAAGCAGTTGAGAAAAAAGGGGTTGAGCATGTTCTCGACTTCCTTTGAATAGCATCACTCTAACTTTTTTTGTGTAATAAACAGTGGTTTCACAGATGAATAATAAGTACCTCCCCACAATGTAACCCCATACTGCAATTTAAAGTTTACTAATGCAAACTCTAAATGGTTTTTAACACAGACAGTGGACACAGAACGCTAAAAATAGAATTTTTAAACCAAATATAGAACTCCCTTCTTTACTCTATCGATGTGCATTTTCCAATTCAAATTCTCATCAACTAAAATTTCAAGATACTTAATAAAATTACTCTTCTCAATTTTAATGCACTCAAGACACACAGTACTTGAAATTTTTTTTGCTCAAAAAATCCGCACATTTATAACATAGAATAAATGGCATTTCAACTTTCCCTCTATAACTAAATAAAACATATCTAGTTTTTGTACTTGAAAACTAAGTACAGATGATTTACATCGAACCAATATTTTAAAATATTCAAATCATTCTGAATTATTAATTGAAAATTATCTAAATTATTGAAGTTCGATTAGTTGAAAACTAAATTATAAAACTGATTGAAAAACTTACTTGAGGGGGGCGACACTGTCTTCAACCATAGTGGAGCCTTCATCTCCTTCAATGCCGAAGTGATCTTTTGACTTTTTCTGCAAAATATAACAAGGATTTATTTTGTATCGAATAGATTATTTTGAATATTACATTTCCCTCATTTCATTTACTGAACGAGTACCCTTTATGCATGTATGGTGGTTCTTATCAAACGAAATTTCAATCGTTTCTTTTCAAAATGTTTTTGTTATGTCATAAAAAAGAAATGCATAGCACTTAAATAAACCAGAAGAATTAGAACTAAATTAACATAGTTATTAGACAGGATTTATTTATGAAGGTTGATTTTTTTATTGTGGATGATGCCCCCACATGAGCTCTTAGCTTGTGCGTGGGTGATCTGATGAGATGATAAAACGCCCATGCCTACCCCGGAGGGATTCGATGTAGACCATGTAGTGCTACCAGACTCTACGGACACCTTGGTCGTCTCGTCTAGTCTGGTAGGCAAATTTAATGTTAGTCTCTATCCAAAGCTCTTATAATTTTATTATTCTCTTTGTTATTCAACAATAAAGTGAATTTCATGAATTGTGAATTGGGTGGTAGATAGATTATGATTTTCTGTATATATATATATTTTTTTTCCTACAGTTACCTTGAAAAGTGACGATTCCTGCACTGATTACAGAACGCAAAGATTCACTTTTCCGCTCTAGTGCGGGAAGAAATTTTTCTGCACTCCAGATTTGCAACATGGCAACACAAAATAGTTGGTGGGTTATATGGAGGATTAGTGCACGAAAACAAAAATTAAGTTGGTAAAAATGACTGTGGTTAGATTTAGATAAGAATCATTTCATTGCCCCGAAATTGAAAGAACGAGTCACTTGAAATATTTGGGTGTTATAATTGAGCAGGGATTTAAATGGAAGAAACACATAGATTACCTTTGTGATAGATTGAGGTTTGTATCTTATAAATTTTACAAACTAAGATCGATCCTTCGGCTACCAATGCTGAGAATGGTGTACTTCGCTCTGGTGCAATCATTGCTACAATATGGTTTGGTGGTTTGGGGAGGTACGTTCGATACGCATGTAGCTCCTTTATTTAGAGTGCAAAAAATGATAATAAAAACAATATTGAATAAACCAACCATTTATCCCTCAATGAGTGCTTTCAAGGATATTAGAGTCATGACAGTAAGACAAATGTATGTTTTGAGCGTGATTAAATATTTTTGTAGATACAATTTTAATTTTATGCAATTAAATAATGAAAATCATAGGACTAGGTATAATTTGTACAAATTCGCAACATATGTTTCAAACCTAACACTTATTCGTAAGCAATTAATTTATATAGCTCCAAAACTAATAAATTCTATTCCACCCGGGCTTATCATAGAACTACCTTCCAAAAGTGTACCAAGGAATATTAAGAAATGGATAACTGAGAGTCATTATTTTGATTTGTATATTGTGTAGATAATTTAATTTACATCCATTGTAATTGTACTACTATTCTGCTAAATTTAAGAGTCTCGATATATAGCTTGATTAATTCTCTTAGAATATAAGTTGTAATTTATTTATGTTATTTTGTATACATCTTTTTTTTGTTTTAATTAGATGTGGATGACCGAAGTTTGACAATATGCTACTCCTACTGGCGAACAAGTGATTTTCACTTATGCCAGTGGTTTCATTTCCACTCTTGTACCTTTATTTTGTTGATAGAATGTAAGTAAACTAGATTAAGGTACATTATCCTAAATTTTGTAATTGTTGAATTTTGTGGAGGAAATAAATTTGATTTGAATTGAATTGAATTGAATTTCAATGGCTACCCTACATTTATGATAAAATCCCAATCTAGAAATCCAAAACAAGAATAATGTTCATCTAAATCATAATTAAATAATCATCATTTACGAATTCTCATCAATAAATAATAGTTCTTTTCTATTAATAATTATTATTTCAACTCCAAGAAATGAGAAAAGTAGCAAATATACATTATAAAATTCGAATTTTGAGGTTAAATGATTACTGTTCGATATTCATATAAATAAAAATAATAAAAAACATAACAATACTACAATAAATATTCTCTGTTGTCTATGTTATTTTTATAAATATTTTTCAGTTTACTTTGAGCATTTTTCTCGTTAATTTGAGCAAAAGTCTAAATTTCTGAATCGTGTTTCAGCAATTTTTAGCTGGATGAAACAAACTTAGGTACGATTCTTCCCGCTAGGTCGCGCGCTTGTCGGTTCACCTATCTTGTTGTGTTCAGCCATCTTGCATCTCGGTTCAGCCAACAAGCTGTTGGCGTGTATTTTGAATGTGAAGTTTTTGTTCCATCTGTATTTTTTCTGATTCTTGAATGAATAAAAATGAGAACTTTGGCTGAGAATTTTCAACTTCAATTGGATTATTAATTTTTAAATGACTTAAAGTTGCTATTATTAACAGCATCACACACACACACACAAACATTTGATGGATTTCAGCCATCATTTTACCCATAATCATTCAATCAACCACTTCTCATATTCAATGGTAACTGTAGGAGAAATTAAATGTGAAATACGTGCGCAAAGTTCCTCTGCTGCACTCAAGAAGACATTCCGCCCTCGCCTACAGCTCGGGCGTAAACGTTTCTTTCGGTGCAGCAAACTGTCACTTTGCGCACTAGTTGCACAAATAACTATTTTCAATTCATTTCATTTGTTTTTCTTCTAATCTTGTGAAAGTTTCGTTGCATAGCATATAAGCTTTGTTCACACCAAGCTCTCTCACTCTGGAAAGTAAATGTCTGAGGGCAGATATATCCGCAGAGTTCATGTTCACAGCCAAATCATATGTGGACCGACAGAGTCACAGCAAGTTATTCTCGCTTTATTCTCAGTTCTAAATACAAATTGTCAGCTCCTTTTTCAGTACAAATAGGTACGATTTATTGTTTGGATAGTTCCTACTATGAGTAATCCAGATTATTATTTGGTAAAACTAATTTCATGATCTTTAAAGGTTTGTGTAATAGATGATAGGTTATTCAGATCATGTATTAGATATTAATAGTATTGAGATTTATTAAAGATTGTTAATTAATTTGTAAGAGGCACGGCTTAGAGCCGAATCCGTTTTTTACGATATTTTGAAAATATTCTTCTCATTTCATTATAAGAATATTGTTATATCATTTTGAAAATTTACTATGCAAAGATAACATCATGAATAGATTGATCGGTTTTTTAAACACAATAAGCAGAATTAGAAGAGAAGATTAATCTATGAAGTTTTAATCCAAAGTTCTTAGATTATTATCAGCATAGTTTCATTCCTCCAATGTTAAAATGATGATTCACGAAGTAAATAAATCATTCACCTTCTTCAATATGATATCGATGTATCCAGAGATGAGTTGCAGGATTTGCTCGGCTTCTTGAGTTTGTACCGAGTAGTACTGATCTGAATAGTCTCCAAAGTCGAGAGTGAAGGTATTGGGAGAAGCTCCCCATCGACGCACAGTGGTCAACGGCCATGTTTTCAATATTTCCTTGGTTCTTTCATCTAAACGAAGAACTGAGTCTTTTGTCACACCCAGAAGACGCGGAACAAGTTTGTTCTTTCCTTTCATCTTTTCCTGAAGCCGAAACAAATATGAAATGAAAAACAAATAAAAAATACATATGTAAACATTAAGTACATATCCTTTATTATTAAACATCATTCATGTGCATGACAACGTTTCTCTGTTATGGTTGTAATGTAATAAACAAAATTGAGTGATAAGTAGATCCGATTAATGGAAAATGTATCAGTTCATATTAGTGAGTTGTGCATCAAGGAACTAAAGTCAAACTTTTCTCCCCAAGAGAGCAAAGGCAAGCCTAACGATGAAAAGATTTTATGCGTGGTGTACTTTCAGTAACAGACATAAACTAATTAAATACTTCTAAGAATGAAATCGACATCTTTTATAAAATTAACATTTAACAAGGAAACCCGTATTGCCAATCTTAAATTACTTTCGAAAAGAACCTTCTACTGTAAGCAATTCAATTTCAATTTCAATTTATTCACAACACACAAAAATACAATGAGTAAAAGCTATATACAACAAAACAATAACAGTAACAATGATATTAACACATTAAAATACAATATTGCTAAAATGATGTGTGCTGGAAGAAAGAGAGGGAAAATACCTTGCCAACTATGGTTTCCCATGTAATAGGCAGGTAAAGTATAACTGAAAGGGAAGGGTGTGTGATAGGGAAGTGGAAGAAGGTAGGTAGATAGGCATGGCTGAGGGAAGGGAAGATAGGGTGTGAATTAACGATCCAGGAAACGGTTACAATAATTTAAGATTGAAAAAATAATTGCTTTTTATCCAATTAATGATTTCCTGCTTAATTTTCTTTGTAATTTTACCATTGTTGAGATGATCCAGAATGTTATTGATAATTATAGTACTTAGATAAATAAGTTGCCGTTTGATTGGTTCAATATTAGTATTATATATCAAATACTTGAAGTAGGTCTCAAGCGGTAATGTCTATTTAATGAGTTGTTGGTGCATGGAAAATTGGTTCTATTTTTTATTAAATATTTAATTACACTTTCAACATATAACTGTCTAACTGTCAAAACCTCGAATTTATAAACTACTTTTTATTACGTATTCTATGCTTGAAAAATTGCTTGACTTTTTACTATTTTTCAAATATTGGATAACGGTAACTTCTCACTTTCCAACATGGGTCTCCCGTCATTTTATTTTATGGTTTTATACTAAAATTACATAACAAGGTTTTTTAACATCAAATAAAAAACTATTTCGGCTTCCCATGATGTCTTCTCATCTCTTTATCATCAAAGTGTTTTTACTGTAGTTTGTTTGAGTATCCTTAGTATCAATCTCTATTCTATTTCATTAGTTACTGTTTCTGTTGGAATCCAGTAGAGATAAGTTCATTATCAAGTTTACTATCAATCATATAATTTTACATAATAACCAACCTTTACAAGGAAAAACGTCACACCGTACGTTTTCAACGATCTGGCAGTTTTTGTGTAGAGTACTTTGGCCTCAAGTTCGGAAGAGCCTACGTGTTTTGAATGTTCAATGAAGATTTTCTTTTCAATCCCCTTCACTTTGACATACGACTGTGGAAGAAACTCTTTCAAGCTGAAACAAAAATAATTCATAATGGAACACAAAAGGGTTTGGTTCATTGTTCTCAGGGTTTGAGAATTGTAACTGTTGAAAGTGTTTGGTGATTGATAATTGAAAGAGAAGTAGCTATGACTTACATAGTGAGTTGTGAATTGTGGGTTGTAAATTACAATTCATAAGGTGTTAATGGAATTGGTACTTGCCCTAAGAAAGATGAACAATGATAATATATTTACAGAACTGTCATGCTAAGTTGCTGAAATACAATTTGAAGCTATGAAAGTAGATAAACATGAAATACATTTTTTTAGAGTCGAAATAGTTTATATTTCCTTTCGCTTACTCCAGGAATAAGTTACTCATATTAGTGCATAGGTACTTTGAATTTTTAAAAATACATTTTTCGGATTGATTGAAAATAGTATATATTTGTTTTTCTTACTCAAGAAATGGTGGTTTGTGTTTGGCCTCATTGAAATCACCGAATTGAATGTGACTTTGGATACCAGCCAATTCACAAGCCATCTCCTGTGTTATAGGGTGCGTTCCATCTAGGATGGCATCTCTGGCTTGCACGTAGAGCAAGTTCAGTTGTACCGGATCTCTTGAGTCAATGTTCTGATCGCTGAAGAAGAATTTACGACGCAAGAGTACTGGCTCTCCTTCATCTATGCCTTGTTCTCTCAACGTTTTGCTCGGGTCCACCCAGTTCACTAAGAGCAGTAATCAGGAATATTAGAATGAACCACAACAATTGTTTTCCAAGTTACTTTTCCACTCAAAACAAATGAGAATTTGTTCATTATTGTTACCAACATGTGATTGGAGATAGAGAAGACTATCAGCTAAGGCAACTTGCCTAGCTTATATTACAATACTTTTGTAAAATCAATGACAACTACTGTATGTCTGTATCCTAAATATTTGGAAAATCTTGTCACAGTTTGCGCCAAAAAATAGGTTAGAGTTCCTGTGTAAACAGCATTTAATAGGTTTTTTTTAAATTAATATTTCAATTGTGTTAAAAATACAGGTGGAAGATGTGATACGACAACCTGTACAGAGTATATATTTGTACTATAATATTCAGAAAGTCTGAAGATATCAACACACCATAATGAAATGATCGGCACTGACAAATAGGTAAACCTAAATAATTTATTCTTTCAAGTTTTGAAAATAGTGAAATCAAATTTCGAAATAAAACACCAACTTGAGTTTTTTACGGACTTAATTATTGAGAACGAATAAACTCAGTTGCACAGTATATTTGGATACATACCTTCATCATCAGTCTTCAATTTCTTACGCAGCTGTTCCATTTTCAAATCTCGTTCTTTTTCTTCCTTTTTGCGTTTCAATGTGAGGGTGCCAAAGTTGGGTTTGTTCTCTAAATCATCCTCAGCACATTCTCTTACCAAACTGTATTCGTCATGGTTTGTGATACCTATTTCAAACAGAACAATCTAATCAAAAACCGACATTTCACAAAGTTAATTTATACCACGCTCAATTCTGACTTTGACATTAACATTTATTTGATCATTACAATAAGAACATTTTGAATCTAATCAGTCACTAATAAGGAAAACGAAACGAACATATCAAGTTTTTATAAATGAATGACAATCCGAATTCAAACAGATTAATCATGGAAAAGGGCTTGACATCAAAACATCACTAACTAGATTATTCACGAAATATCCAGGTTTATGAAAATGAATATTTATTTGCACTATAGGTGCACATACAAAATTTATTCATATAAAATAATTGTTCAAGAGGGAATGAGATACTGAAGAAGTCCATAAATGCACTTCTTTCTTATTTCTGTAATTAGTCTAGTTCAAATGCATTCATCCGCAATCTTTGAAAGATTTCATTCATTAAACTAAAATGAGATAATACATCTTATGTAAAATGTCACTATTAAAATTTAAAATTGCATCATCATGCCTCAAAATATAATGTTTTATTAATGATTCTAGACATGACCAACCAATTTTAGTGCAGATGACCACCATGAGATTAGCAACCGGCTGACTGTCGTCGACAAGCATCGTCTTCAAAGTTCCATCCAACATCCTCACCTTCAAAGTTCTCATCTTCTTTCTGTATTCGAGAAGATCCTGTGAAAAGAGAATCGAAATATGTAAAAAATAGGGATAGTAAATTATGTTAATTTATATTTGCTAGCCGAGACGACAAGGGCGTTACACCCATCATTCTGCTAGCGCTACCTGGTCGTGGGCTCGAATTCCGACGTAGGCAATGGACGTTTGATCAACTCATAAAATCACCCACGCTTTTTCCATTACCCACGCACAAGCTAAACGATCATGTGAGCATCATCCTCAATACATTAATAAAATGAACTTATTTCTTAAAATATACAATGAGAATTTAAAGTAAATAATACTAATAAATATAAATGGCAATGAAAAATATGTTTCTTGTATGTGTCAATAGTTCAAGCGATGTAATGAAGTAGGCTTCAATTATTCTTATTGTGCTAGTAATAAGTTAGTAGCTACGTATTCAATATATAAATTATTGTTAGAAAAGACGATTCCTATGTTCTGTATTCCTTTGTTGATTAATCAATTGGGTGTTATTGCTTTGCTTCTTCTTATTGAGTCGTTTAACATTTGCAAGGAGTCGATTGTACAATTTTGAGGCAAGTTGATTAGAGTATCTTTGATTCGGCTCTAGATTGTTGTGCATTCGGAATATCACTTGTTTGAAATAAAACTGTCATACGTTATTGAATTGATAAACAGAGTAGCGCAGGAAAACGGGATAAATTAATGTTTCAATTAGCACCATTTGTTTTTTGGCACAATAAATTGATGTGAATGCATTGCCATACAATTGAAACGCATGAACCATAGGACTGTTGTGGAACTTGCACACAAAGGATATTTTGAGAGCCTGATGACCTGATCACTTTCATTGGCTGTAGGAGATTGGCAGTGAGAAGTTGGTGGTATATCGTGTCCTCAATTAGGGTTTGATTTGGGTGTCGCTTTATGGTGTTTTGTAAATATAGATTTGATCCTGGAAACTGTAAGTATTCTATTGTGCATATTTTAGGAGTCGTAATTGCAGATAAAGGTTGCATTTCCGACGGTTCTCAGTGAGATTTTGACAGGTTGACCAATAATGAGTTATTAAATTTACCTTACAGTATATTGCTTTTTCACTGGTTTGTTTTTCGGGTGGGCCTTTATCGTCTTGATCAGAGTCGTTGAACGGTTGATGTCATTGTGAGAGCGAAAGATAACGGGTTCTATCCAACTGGGCATCATTTTCGATTTCCATTTATGCAGCATTCAATTTGCTTTTTGATTATAAATCAAGTACCATAACGTAAATTATTTATATCAAAACACTGAGAGTTTTATAATCTATCATTTTAATAAATTTTATCCTTCACCACCTTTATAAGATAGAAACTGAAATTGAAGTACGTTCCATAAACTTTCCTCTTAATAAATTTCATCACCTGTTCTACCTTTTTGAGTTAAATTCTAAAAATAATTTAAAATTATTTGAGCTTCATACGTTTTTCTCTCTACTTGAAGTTCTTTAAATAGCATTCTTTTTACATTTTAAAGGAAATAGCCTATCTGAAACAAATGCTATAATAATTCATAACAATAAACAGTAGAGGCGAATAATCATAAATCGTCCATAATAGAGCCTAGTTCATTTGAAAATACTAAACGTGATTAAATTCTAATTTCTCTACACATTTTCTTCTTGTAACAGTTACATCTTCAAACACTTTGAATAGAGAGCTTAATAATTTTAAACAATATAGGTGAATTCCATTTCCAACTGAAAACAAAAGAGTATAATAATTCAAAAAACATATGAGTAAATACTGTAATTATAAATCGTTTCATAATTGAGATTAATTGGTTGAAAATCCTGAACATATTTTTCACATAGTAGGCTCTTCTACTTGTATTTTCTTTTAAATTTCTGGAAACGCAATCCTGAATTATATTCGTTCAATTAATAGAAATCCTTTACCCACTTTCCTATTCTGGCTTTCTCAACTATCATTTCGGCTCGAACCGGCTCATAGCTGTGATTTCAGCTCATATTAGCGAACTTATCTTGACTGTATAGTGTTTACTTGATTGCTGAGTGAGCAGGTTGCCGTGTAATTTCTGTAAACGCTGCACCCTGTGACGTTCGCCTTTGGCCCGGGGTAGGACGAGGCACAGGCGAATTCAACACAATCCACGCTATTCGGAAACTTTATTGAATTTTTCATTCAATAGGTACCTTATTATATGCCGTAAAGTTGATCTCAGCCTCTCTCAGTCCGTAAATCCTTGTAGCTTCCTATTTCCAATTTCCTATTATAACTTTTCATGTTTTATTTTTTCATGAGACCTTGAAATTTTCTGAATACATTTGCAATTGAAACATATTTTTAGATCAACTAAATGAATATATTTTTGAGTTCAAATTTACTTAGGTATAATAACAATGAAGCTCGAAGAAACTACAACAAACACAGGAAATCCTGCCGTACTCTATAAAGACTATACATTTCGAAAGGACAGATCCTCTTCCACAGGTCAATTCATTTGGCGATGTCTTGTAAAGACCTGTAATGTTGCTTTGCGTACTGAAACAATGCTCTTTTTGGCGCCTGGCCAGAGTCCAAAACATAATCACCCACCTCGTGCAGCTAATACCTCTAATATGAGGAAGCTTGATGGCTTTCTTTCTCTGACTAATTCTTCA
The DNA here is from genome assembly GCF_014356525.2 of Nilaparvata lugens. Lineage (NCBI taxonomy): Eukaryota > Metazoa > Arthropoda > Insecta > Hemiptera > Delphacidae > Nilaparvata > Nilaparvata lugens. The sequence goes on from NC_052518.1 coordinate 33,906,273, forward strand.
TCCCCGGATTAGGAAAGTGATGCCCAGCCCGTTATATTGTCCAACTCCATAATTAGTGAAGCTGATTTGTCTTCCACCAATTCATGCATCTTCAATGGAACAAATTCAAGTACCCCCCTAGTTTCACTTTCCCCCTCTGATCCCAAAATTGACGCTATTGAAAAGGAAGATGAAATAATTGAGTCATTGAGAAAAGAAAATTTAGAACTAAACGAGAAGATGAATACAATGAAGCAGCAATGGAATGACCCTATCAACCATTCTATGGACGTTGATAAAAAAATAATGGAGTGCAAAGCGATGGTTGAAAGGGTTCTTAGTGAAAAATCAGAAATGAATAACGAAGTTGAAACCCTTCAATACAGTCAGTCTCAGATGTTAACAACAATTGAGGTTCTTGAACATGACAATTCTATTCTTACCGCAAAAAATAAGGCCTTTGAAATTGAAGTTATGGACCTGAGAAATTTCTATTCACCTGGTGCTACAGTATTAGACGCATCTTTGAATTGTAATGAGATACGATTAGGAAACTCTTTCAATGCTCTCCAACAGATCACCGACTCATATAGAGAATCAAGTCAGGAAATTGATAATAAGAGAGCGTTGGGGAGTGATAAAAGAAAGAAGTTCAATTCAAGATCATATGTACCTAAAATTAGAATTTCAAAAGAAAATGTTTCAATGTCATCTAAGAATGGTAGAAGAGAGTTGAATTCAGGTTCGGATTTAAAAGTCCATCACCATGCTAGTAGCCAGGGAAGAAATGTGAGAAAGGAGTTTGACAAGAAATGCAATCACAAAATCTTCTCCTTTGTGAAACCAGGAGCAAAGTTCCAAGATATAATACCGGACAATACAGAAACATATGGTGAAAGAGACTTTGTAGTGATACAAGGTGGCACAAACGATCTGGCTAGAAATGAAGCAGAATATGTACTGATAGCACTGCGGAAATGTATAACAACTCTCCAAAAAACTAATCTTATTGTTTTTTCCATACCACATCGGCACGACTTAGCAGACTGGTCCTGTGTAAATAAGGCAATAGCACAAACTAAAGGTGAAATGCAGAGGATATGTGATCGGTTCTCGAATTGTAGTTTTATTGATGTGAGTGGATTCGGAAAGAGATCCCATACCTCTCACGGACTGCACCTTAATAAGCTTGGGAAGAGATTTGTCAGTGATAGAGAATGTATTGAGAATAGATTGTCAAATTTGGAATCATCTCCATTAACTACACTTCCTTTTTTAGAACAGGAAGTGTAACCGCTAAACTGAACTCTGAGATGCCAAAAAAACAGAGGTTGAAGGGAAGGTTTATTAATGTACAAAATTTTGATGCAGCCATTATGACAAATCACCCGTATCTGCTGCACCTGAATATTCAAGGCTTTGTAAGAAATAGGGAGAGCCTTCAAATTTTCCTCCAACAATTTTCTAAGTGCATCCCTTTTATATGCTTAAACGAACATTGGTTGAGAAATACTAACATTGAACTCCTCAAATCTATACAGGGCTATAATTGTGCGGACTTTTATGCAAGAGATTCAGCTGATAGGGGTGGTTCAGCGATTTTGATTAGGGAGGGTGTTGAGTTTATGGCCAGGGATGATCTTAGGGTTTTTTGCAGAGAAAAAGTTTTTGAGGCATCTTTTGTTGAAATTCAGAATGATAGATTACTCATTATTTCAGTATACCGAATACCCAGTTATGAGAATGAGGGGGAGTTCCTGGAACTTCTGGACTCAGTTTTTCATACAATTGAGGTGGGTAAGAAGAGATATGACGACATAATTTTCGCTGCAGATTTTAACATTAATACTCTTGTTGATTCCAGTGCCTCTAGAGCTCTAATAGAAACTTTCAAGTCATATGGAATGTCACCTAGTTTTCATATACTTTCCCGAATTACAGCTGGATCACAAACCTGTATAGATAATGTCTTCACTAGAGTCTCTGATAAAAATAGATCACAGGGATTTGTCTTTAGTGGCTGTTGGTACCAATTGTCAATATTGAAGTGATAAAAATGAGGAACTTTTCATTGACAAAAATGAGGGAATTTAGAAAGAGGATTGCAAATTCGTGTTGGGGTTTTGACAAGTTGAACTATGATTCATTCCTTGAAGACTTTCTACTCCATGTCTAAGCGGTGTTTAAAATCTCATCAGTTAGAGCGGACAAAAGAAAGGGTTAGATCACTGCAGGAATAGTTGTATCTAGCAAAAGAAAGAGAGAGCTCCATAAAGTGTTCTTGAATACTCAGGACCCAGTTTTCAAAGCCTATAACAGGACTTACAACAGAATTTTCAAACAAGTAATTTATTTAGCCAAGAGAAAGTATAATGACCAATTTGTTGTAGAGGCTAATAACAAGTTTGAAGCCATCTGGGATGGGATTTGGTTAAGGCAGAACTTGGTAAAAGTTTGAATGCACCCAACAACCTCCCTTTTATTGGCGCTTCTCAAAAGCGCCAAACTAATATTACTGACACGCTTGAAAGGGTTGCAGAGGAGTTCAACGATTTCTTTGCCAGTATACCCTCCACCTACAGTCGGGTAAGTAATTTAGTATTGGCCTCCAATAATGTTGACAATCTCAACCATTTCAAGTTTAATTTCTCAACGACAACTCCCCAAAAGGGAGAAAAGCTTATAAGATCCTTGAAAAACAAAAATTCAGCTGGCTGGGATGATATTCCTGTTAAGGTTTTCAGATTTGTGGCTGATATTGTGGCAGGTAACCTAACAAAATTTCGAAATCAATCCTTCTCTCTAGGAGTATTCCCTAAGAAACTAAGGCTGGCCCTCATTAAGCCAGTGTTTGAAAAAGGTGATAAGGAAAATTTCAGCAACTATAGGCCAATATCAATTCTTTCTGCATTCTCTAAACTTTTTGAAAAGGCTGCTAATGAGCAGATCTTCAACTTCCTGCTGAGGAATGAAATATTAAGTAAGACACAGTTTGGCTTTATTAGGGGACTGAGTACAGAATCCGCTGTCACAAAACTTGTGGACTGTATATCTTTGGAACTTGACTCTTCAAAATCAGTATGTGGCTTCATGTGTGATTTGTCAAAAGCGTTTGACTGTGTAGTACATGATATCCTTTAAAAAAATGTAAAAATATGGTTTCTGGGGCAAGTCTCTGGCATGGTTCGAGTCTTATTTGAGTGACAGGCGGCAATCCACACAGGTTTCTTTGGGTCAGAGCATTTTCAGGTCAAAGTGGGCTCCTATAACTGCCGGTATTCCTCAGGGATCAATATTGGGACCGACGTTGTTCATAATATATGTGAATGATATATCAACTTGTACAAATAGACCAGTTTCCCAATATGCAGATGATACTGTCTTCATTCATGATTTCAGGTGCCAATGTTGAAGTTATTTCTCGAAATATCCCACGTGAATTGAAAAATATAGAAACTTGGTTTTTAGTCAATGGTTTGTCAATGAATCTGAACAAAACAACACTGATGTCTTTCAGATCAACACAATTCACACATAGTAACATCTACTTGAATCACAATCAGATTCAGCTAGAGGATGTGGATTCAGTGGAATTCCTGAGTGTGCTACTTGATAGGAACCTGGAATGGGTGGAACACACTAATAGATTGTGTAAAAAGCTGAGTTCTGCCTGTTTTTCGCTACGGGTACTTAGAGGAGCAATAAGTTTCAAGTCATTGCTATGTGTCTATTATGGATATTTTCCCCATTCCTAAAATATAGTATCATTGTTTGGGGAAACTCATCTACACCTGAAAAGGTATTCAAGGTCCAAAAGAGAGCGGTCAGGGTGATCTTTAACAAGCCTCTAACATATAGCTGTCGTGAGCTTTTCAGGAGAGGAAAACTCCTCACCTTGATCTCTCTTTATATCCTAGAGATATGTACCTATGTTAAGAAAAATACTAAAACTTTCAGCCGCCATGGAGATTCACATAATTATAAAACCCGCCACTCCAACATGTTTTCTTCTGTAGCTCACAGAACCACTCTCTTTGAAAAGTCGCCACAGTATAGCAGGCCAAAAATTTATAATTCTCTACCGGCCAACCTAAAGGATTAGGGCATCAGGAATTTCAAAATTAAACTCAGAGATTGACTGGTTGAGAGACTATTTTATTCATTGGATGAGTTTTATAATTGGACTGCCTAACTATGTCCTGTATGTGATTAAGTAGGCTAAAGCAGGTGTACTAGTCTGAGTGATCTATACGACTGATTTTCCCGTTTAAACATTTTATTATGGGTTTTTTATCTATATAAGTTGAATGTTGACCCATCCTCTGTCCACTATTGTCGATGTTCAGGACATGATAAAAATCTAATCTAATCTAATCTAATCTGTGCGAATATCATGAAGCTGTACAACAATAAATGCTCAAAAGGAAAACATTTAAAACGAAATCACTGCCATTCACAAGATTTTGTTAAACTGACAATCCCGAGTTTCTATTAAAAGCATAATATCTTTCCGATGTCGTCTTAAAATGTAGAGGGGCCTTTATGGACATTTTCATCATTATTTGTCCTCACGGAAGGGTAATTTGGATATGTCGATAATTTAGTGAAATCTATGTCTATTTCAATAATTTTTATCCATACAACTGCAGCTCACGAGACAATATTCCCCCTTTGACAAAATCAAACGCCTTTGAGAGGTCTGCCACCAACCCACATGCCATAGCTCCACCATCCACTGAATGAGAACTTCATCCATGAATGAGAAGAAAGCGTCTCCTATTGGAATACGTGGCCTAAATCCAAACTGTTTGGGATACAATAAACGCAACTGGCTCAAATACTTTCTCAACCTTTGAAGAATGACATATTCTATTCAATTGTTCGAGTTATTGAAACAATCATAGGATTTTTTGTTCTTCAGTTTTTTATTATCTATTCAAGCTCTCTGACACTTGACGGATCGTAATGATTGAGATGTTTGTTATTTTCCTCACTGGGCCTAATCGAGAAGGACTGAGAAAAATAATATTAGAACCATAAATGGCATGATAAATACATGCCATTCCACAATTAATCTACTAGTTTCATAAATTTATTCATTTAAGTAATACATTATTTCAAAATTTCCCGTTTCGTTGCGCCATCATCAAGAGAAACTTCACATTCTAGTAATGGTATTAGTAATGCTAATAAATAAAATGTCTTTTAAATCTTTGTTCTGTGAACTTTGTCTCATTCTCTCGAGTAAAACATGACTGTAGTTTTGATGAAGAGATGAGGATCTGAATGTTTCCTCTTCACATTTCTTGAAAAACAATGATGGAATTGTTTGGTCTATTGTAGTCCCAACTGTGAACTGAATTGAGAAATAAAGTAGATCATAATTAAATTATTTCAGAAAAATACTAATCTATAAATTTCAGCTGCAGTTGTCATTCGGATTAATTAGAAGAGAATTTCGATTTAATAAATAAAATTGTCTCTCACTCCACATTATAGGCTATTTACATCTTGGAAAAGTAATTTTTCTAAATTTAAATGTTCTTACTTTTCAGATAATACGTACTTTGATTCATTGATCTATAATGGAAATCAATAATTATTGGTTTCTATTATTTAATTAGAATTTAGTATAATGAATAATCTAGTAAGTAATAATAGATAATAAGAATTAGAATTTTAGAATAATCGTTTGATTTTTGCAGGACTTTTATGAATCCATAAAATGTTTTCTTCTGCATACGGATTTATATCCGATGGAAGGTAAAATTTCCATATAGTAATAATTTGATCAATTCTACAGAACTAAAAACATTTGGTTCTGCTTCAACTTGAGAAACTCACAAGAACTTATTAATCTTCTTCAGAATTTCCATATAGTAAAATTCCTTCATTCTGGAATATAGGAAATAATTCCTTTTGAATTAGAATAATTTATCATATCATCGAGAGTTGATAGACTATTTTCTCGACAGCTCTATTATTCACAGACTATGTGAAGTTGATTTTGAACTTGTTTTTCGAACTAAGCAATGGTGGTTGGTTTATTAATATTTATTCTGATTCTGCATTAAGATTTTATATTATAATAAGACAGGTTTTCAATTTTGCATTTCCCTCTCAAATAATGGAGATATAGATATTATTATAAATTATTCTTAAATATTCCATTTGTAGGTATATTTTATACTTTTTCCCCTTAAAGTACATCGAATTCCTCTGAAATTTTCAGAACCAACTCCACTTACCCCGTTTCTGAGAATGTAATAATCGAGATTTCTTCCGGGTTCCAACCATACACCTTTCTTCACATCTTCATCAGCAAGGAACAGACCGTAGTCTTTGGCTGTGAAAACATATAAATGTAATTTGAGTCAGGTAGACTTCTCATGTTATTTTACATTATAAAAAACCATCATTAAACATCGATGAGTTGATCAATTTATTGATAGCCTACAATACAAAGTTTGTGAAATCCATCTTATTATTCTCATTCAAAAACTAAAATCAAATTTCAATGAATTTAAAAAATTTGGATGTTAGAATAATATTAATTGAATTTATATCATTGACTATTCATCAATTAGAACCACCAGAACAAAACCAACTAAGCTTCATCATCCTATTCTTTTATTACAAAACATACATAACTTTTTAGGGGGATGTTTCACAGAGACAAGTTCTCACAGAGACAAGTAGTGTTTTTGAACGATATTAGTGTCACAGAGACAAGTTTCACAGGGGCAAGTATTTCTATAAATGGCAGTCTCACAGGAACAAGTTCCCACAGAGACAAGCAGTTTCATAGAGACAAGGTCTCTGTCCAAAGTAGTAGCGCTATAAATGGCAGTCTCACATAAGCAAGTTCTCACTGAAACAAGGTGTTTCACAGAAGCAAGGTCAGTGTCATAGAGACAAGGTAGCGAATGTAGGAAGAAGTTAGGCATGTTGCCTACATCTGAACTTGAAGGCACTCCATTATTTGTTCTAGTAAATTGAATGTCTGCTGTTTTTTAATCATGCAGGTATATGATTATGATTGAAGGTTTATCATATAAGATAGGGATGGGTTGGTAACCTATTAGAATCAGATAGAAGATAGATAGAATTATGAAGATAACTTAAATAAAAAAATTGAGTTCTATGTAAATGTAATATATTTCTACCAAACTGACAGACAGACAGACAAAAGATATTTATTTCAAAAAAATGCACTTTACATACAAAGTAATAATCTTATGTACTCATTATTAATATAAAACAACAACAAAGAATAAAAATGAATATTCTCGTTACCAAATTGCAAAGGATGTTCAGTGAGGTCTACTGTTATCTGGACTACTGGAGTATTTTAACTCCTAATGTCAGATTGAGTAAGATAGTGCCAAGATATCTAATAAGTATATATTAAACCTTCAACCCGAAAGAATAATCAATATGAATATGAAATGGAATATAAAAAAGCCAAATAGCCTACCACTGACCTATTCATCACCGCTTCTTAAAAACCACATGGCCAAAATGGTTTTTCATTATAATTCCTTCTTTCGTAATAAATTGTTCATGCTTTTGTACTCCTGAGCGAAGCTCGGTCCCCGATATTATGAGCTAATCATCTCTTCTTTTTCCAAGCTGCGGTCTCGAATTGTAAATTCAAATTAATATAATATTAACTTCAGACAGTCACAGAGTAAAGCTGCGTTAACACGTCAATAGATTCTATAGATTCTATTAGATTGAACATAACTTATCATACACATGATGAACATATGTGTTTTTCAAGTGCCGTTCAATCTATAATAATCTGTGAGGATTAAGTTATTAACATTTTGTTAATAACTTTGGTGTAAACGCAGCTTTAGATGCCAAGATTTATCATGGCGTTCCGAGTTACGGATGATAATGTCAATGAAAAACTTCATTTTCCTCATGAAATCTTTCCCATAAAAATTTTAACAGATTGTTGTTCGACAAGCGTCTCTACATGTTACAAAATGAAAATTCCAGTGAAAAACAAAAAGTGCCACTTGATAATTCCCAAATCATCTTTTTAATCGTAGCTCTGATTCAACTGAGCAATAACTTTCTGAACTTACTGAGTTAATATTTAAAATTATCATAAGCGCAATGGGACTTGGGATTCCATCAATTCAGGATAAGTATTATATCGGTATTCATTTTTACAGGATTGAAGTAGTGCAACATTTAGATTAGCACACCAATCGATTTTATTTGTAACGAAGTGAGTTCATTACTTTCATATCAAAGTTCTACTTTTTCCATTATGATATAGTATATTGACGACTACTGCAAAACAATGTCTGGTAGCCCTGGTAATGTAATGTAATGTAATTAAATGTGATCGTATGGTTGATTGGAAGTCTCCAACCAGCCTGATCAGATTTCTTAGTGGGGCCATTGGCAAACATTTTAAAAAAGACCTGATATTATAACAATGACTTTATTCCTAGTAGATAGCATTTCTAGTAGATGGCTGAATATTCTCGTTACCACATTGCAAAGGATGCTCAGTGAGGTCTACTGTTATCTGGACTACTAGAGTATTGTAACTCCTAATGTCAGGTTGAGTAAGAGCTTGAAATTTATCCCTATTTAGTGTACTCCATGTTCAATAATCTGCCCCTATCTTATATTAGAAGAAACTGGCCTCTGAATAAATTAAAAAACGCACTAAATCTAATTCTGAATGAAAATGCTTATTATTCCGTAAATTAATTTTCAAATTGTTGAAAATGTGATATTCAGTGCTGGAGTTTATAAATAGTTTTTTTCAATGTATGACTTAATTTATTCAATTGTACTGAGTAATGATAATTATGACTTGATAAGACTGATTTGATGAATGACTACACTATTCATAAGATTACTACGAAGATGTTATGAATATTGAATTGCTCATTTATTGTATAACAGACTATAAGCTGAATTCTTTAGACAAGGCCTAATCGCCGCGTTTCGCTGTAAATGCGGAACATAAAAATATTTAAACATAAAGTGAAATGCAAAACCGTTGACTTGAATCTTAGACCTCACTTCGCTCGGTCAATGAAACTTTGGATATCTGAGTTCTTTTTAAAGTCCTATGCTATTCTACTTGTTCTACTGAGGTACATTTTGATTTTTTTTTCATAGTACATGGCAGTTTGAAATTAACTGTTCTATTGATTTATTCTAATCTTGTCTACAGAATTGTGAAACTGTGGCATATGAGGAGTACTGTATGTCTAATTTTTTGTTATCCACGTCTGCATCTATTTTCAGTTTGAAGAACTGGATATCAATCTTGATTATTCAAATGTTTTATTGTTCAACATACACACACATTATTTACATTCATATAAAAACAAAATGATACACAATTTCTTTAAACCAATAAAGCCCAAGGTGAAAACCAGTGAGGGGAGAAAAATCTAAATTTTCACATGAAAACATCACTCGAGAATATGTCACCCGGCCTCACAACAGAGAGTCCTAGAGTCCTTGACTTAGAATAGATACGTTGACGCACAATTTGAAGAGTAACATACCTGTTAAATTTCATTGAAATCTATTGTCGCGTTTCGCCGTATATGCGGAACATAAAAATATTAAAAATATTTAGACATAAAGAGAAATGCAAAACCGCCGACTTGAATCTTATACCTTGTCTAGTCTTGACTTAATCTCATAGTTGTACAGTCAGTGCCAGTGAGATTTTCTGCGAACACTTCATTGTTACCATAATATTTAGATGATGGTATTCCTAGATGAAATGGATCGGCGTGAATACGCCGAATGGATCGACTCGTATCATTTGAGGATAATGATAATGATGATGGAACACTAATCTGTTAAAAGGAATAGTCTCCATTATGTTCTTAGGGATTTGCTTGTTATCATGTTTCTATAAAGTCGTCATATTATCAATTCGAAGATCAGCCTTCAAAAATTTAGGTCAACTTATACATTTCAACTCACGTTGCTACACGTTTCAACTTAGCAAAACGACATAGGGAATTAGTATTATTATTCTCTAGAGCCCTGGAAATATCCCTGTTATTGTTCTTGGTACCTTATACAAAAAGGACTCCATAATACAAAAACAAAACAGTCGTTGCAGGACAAAGCTAGAGAAAGAAGAAGAAGAAGAAGACGACAGAAGGAGAAGAAGAACAAGCGAGAAGAAGAAGATAAAAGAAAAAGGAGACAAAAGAAGAAGAAGAAGGAAGAAGAGGAAGAAGATGAGAAATAATACGAAGGAAAAATATAGATAGGAGAAGATTATAACCGTTGAGTACACTATTTTATCTATAACCACTCTTTTCTTGAATTGAAAATTTATAAATTACTGGTGGTACTCCCATACAGTAGCAGTCAGGGGTGTGTATTCAAATACCGTTGGATAACATCTTTTTCGCCACACTTGGATGTAATGAGCTGGTTTACGTGCGTCATATGGAGGCCGAAAGTGATTGTTTTCCGACCAGGCCGGTAAAACTTTACAGCCCTAGGGCTGTAAAATGACCTTGAATAACAGCTGATCGTGTCCGATCTCACAAAAATCATGGAGAGATAATCTCATAATGACTGTAATAATCTATATAATTAAGTATCGTGAATCGCGGTATTATGTCTATAATAATATATTTTATAAATTACTGTTTCATAATTTAATATTTATTATTGTGTTTTTGATATCAAACAATAGAATACGATGATATATCCATAGCCTCAACAATATAATGTTGGCTACATTGTCCATTGTCAGAAAGGTACGTATCGCAAGTCTTTAAAAGTGAAGAATCGAATTTGAAATCAAAGTACAATAATTGTATCGATATTAAAAGTGAGGTAGAGTAATAATTGTTTCTTTTTTATTATCGAATTCCACTTCTTAATGCAATACAATCAACAATAATAATAGGAAAATACAGCAGAGATCTAAAGTTTAAGGTAAGCCTACTGGTGAAACTCAGCCTTGACTAAAAAATTCCTAGTAATTTTTCCGTAATTCATTATTAAAACTTTTAGATAATTTTTCTTCAATATCAAACCATATAGAGAAAACATTAGGCCCACTCAAGATTGAATCTTCGAATGTTTTCTCTATGATTTAACTATTTTCAGAGCAATATTTTGTTGTGAAAATGCCGGCAAACCGGCTTAAAGTTTGCCGCTATAGGCTACACTATATTATAGTAGCCTACATACGTTACCTGACTTACAGGCCAGTTCGATCAAAAGGAGCAATGGCCGAGAGTGTAAAGGCGTGTACTCAAAAGCTCTAAGCTCAGTGAATTACAAACATGATCTAGGTTCGAACCTCGGTCAGTGACATTTTTTTTGTCGATGAATTTCGACTTTTATTAGCTATTTCTTATATTAGTTACCGTAATTTAAATTTCAATCAATTTTTTAGATATATTTTGAGACAAAACTGTGAAATATGCAATTATATTAATTTTTTAATCACATTATTTCACAATAGTAATGAAAATTCTATTCATCCATCTATCCATGAGATATTGCACCAGGCGCAAAGCGCGAGCTATAAAAATTCAAACAATTATTCGAAATATTAATAGTATAAAAATATTGTCACTATTGTAAATCATTAATTAGTAATATTGAAATTAATTGACAGTGAAAGTTGTCATAACCAAGATTCAAACTATCAAAATAGGCTGTTTGAATTTTATTTATTTTTTAATTTCTCATATATTGGGAAGTTTTTTTTTGGTGTGGCGAAAAATAGCGTTCGCACCATGGGCAAAAATGTATTTCTGGCTCTCAATCTTTTCTAGTCCTCGGCCTACGGCCTCGGACTTAAAAACCGATTTCGAGCCGGAAATATCTCATTTTCGGCCCTAGGTGCGAAATATACTATTCCTACAGTTACGTTGGAAAGTGGCCATTGCTGCACTGATTACAGAACGCAAAGAATCACTTTTCCGCTCTAGTGCGGGACAAATTTTTCTGCACTCCAGATTTGCAACATGGCAACGCAAAATACTTAGTAGGTTATATGGAGCAACAGTGCAGCAAAATCAAAATGAAGTTGGTAACAGTGACTGGGCTGCTATAGTGAGCAGAGGTGCAACGAAGCACAACGCGCTAATTATTACTATTATATATTATATTATAACGAGGACAGCAACAGCACAGTGCCACCACAGCACACACCACACAGCCGCCTCGCCATTCAAACACTACTAAGTTATTTGATGGATTTCAGGCAATTTTACCCATAATTACCCACTTTTCATATTCAATGGTAACTGTAGGAAAAACTTAATGTGAAATACGTGCGCAAAGTTCCTCTGCTGCACTCAAGAAACCATTCCGCCCTCGCCTACGGCTCGGGCGTAAACGTTTCTTTCGGTGCAGCAAACTGTCACTTTGCGCACTAGTTGCACAAATAACTATTCCAATATTGTTCCATCCATCTAGAAGTATATAATCTTTTCTTTCTTACATCGATATCACTTATGTATAAGTTACTGCAGTATCAAAATTTGGCCAACAATTGAAAGTCACATTTAAATAGCTATTTTGGTGTTTGGTAGGAATAATACATTTACATGGAAATCAATTTATTCATTAAAGGCAATCTACATAATTCTAATAGGTTCTGATAACCCTTAATGATAAAATAGGTGTTCAATGAATAAATGAAGCCTAACAACTTGAAATATATTTCAAATCATTTAAGAATAAATTGATTCTACCTCGGTGCTAGTCAGCTTTACATTTGTACATGCATCATTGTATTCAATTATTAAATATTTGATGATTTTTGTAAAACGACATTTTAATCCTGGACTAGTAGTTCTATGAACAGTAGACCTCGCGCAGTTATAAAACACAGCCTCGTCTCATACTGTTCATAAGAGTAAATCCTGTTTGTATGCTGTGTCGGCAAGATGTCGGTGTGAAAACGGCTAATGGCTGTTGGGGTTAGTGTATCAAAAATATGCTAACATCAAAAGCTAATCTCCTTCAACACACTGGCAACAGGTCAGCCCGAGTTGAAAGCAGATAAAGGTCGAGAGAAAATACTATGTTTTCTTTCCGTTATTGATTGCATGCGTCATTGCATGCAATGAATAGTCAACACGACAGCTGATTTTTTACTAAGTTACATTGATATATTAATTGCATGCGTTATTGCATGCAATTAAAAATCCACTCAACAGCTGAATTATTATGGATGATTCTATTCTGATTTTTACTGTAATATTGGCGTTCGAAGGAGACTTTACCCATTGTATTAACCTTAAAATGCAAAATTTCCAAAAAAAAACCTTGTATATACGTCGAGGCACAATTTAAAAAGAAATATACCTGTCAAATTTCATGGTAATCTATTGCTGCGTTTCGCCGTAATTGCGGAACATATAAACATAAAGAGAAATGCAAAACCGTCGACTTGAATCTTAGAACTCACTTCGCTCGGTCAACAAATTTAAATTATAAGAAACCACAAATATCCTGGATGAAAAGGGGAATCAATTGCTATGTAGATTTGAATCTAAATGTCTAGGATACACTAAACAGTCCACTAAATTCATCATTTTTTCTCCACAGGAGAAACGTTTAAAGCTGGCATCAAAATAATGATGTCACCACATTATTTACATATGTAAATTATATATTTATATATGTATGTCACGTGGATTGAAGGAGCGTTGTTTGTCACGTTGTTTGTTGATTGAAGGAAGATTCCATTTTACTATTTAAATAAATCATAATGTAATTTAATTATCCACTTCGAGATTTACATAGTGATAATAAGTAGGAAATGGAATATATGACAAACACTTCAGTTGCTATGTAGGCCTACTGTATTGTACTCTGTAGTGTCTTATTTTTCACTAAAGTGATGAAGTATCAAAAAATACTATTATTCAGCATTGTAATGTATTATTTTCAATGTCATTTTTTTCTCTTTCTTTTCAATAATTCAAATTTTGTTATTATTTTAAATAAGTAGATAACTTAACTATTGTTTGTTTTTAATCATATTATTTGTATTATTTTTTTGTATTGTTATAATACATACTTGATAGAGAGTTGAGTGTAAGAGAGGGTCGACTGCGACCTAACTTCGCTCTCTAAGAAAAACAAAGGCAGTCATTCTATTCTATTCATGTCACCATAATATATATATATTAAAAAACAGATGACATCCAATTTATTAGAGCAAATGGAATGCCTTCATCTTCATGTGTAGGCAACACACCACACCAACCTTGTTCCTGTGAGACTGAGCTTGTCTCTGTGACACTACACTTGTTCGAATGGGACTCTACCCCTCTTCTTGTTCCACTGACACTACTTGTTCCAGTGAAACAGACCTTGTCTCTGTGAGACTCACCTTGTCTCTGTGAGACTCACCTTGTCTCTGTGAGACTCAACTTGTCTCTGTGGGAACTTGTTCCTGTGAGACTGCCATTTATAAAACTACTTGTTCCTATGAAACTTGTCTCTGTGACACTAATATCGTTCAAAAACACTACTTGTCTCTGTGAGAACTTGTCTCTGTGATACGGACCCCTTTTTAGAGGTGATGAGTAATAGAGATCATTTTTTTTTCAGTCTGCAAAAACAGCTTATTGAAGTATCATTCAGATTAAATGATTATAATTTATTAGTTGAAAGTCACTTATCGATGATTCGAAACCCAGTTGTCCAATAGTCCACTAATCTTACTCAAGAAAGCAATGAGTCAGGGCTTTAAAAATGAACTTATCAACTCATAATGAATTGAAATTTGTGTAGGGTTAATTACTGTTTTGACTGATTCACTTCAAATACCCAATTGTCCAAGTTGTAAGTAACAGTCCACATGAATGCTTTGTAAGTAATTACGATTACAAACATAATAATGAATATCAGATAGATATGAAAAAGATGAGCAAGATATATCACATTGAATATGTGTAATGAGGGGATGAGATCCTTTTCATGATTTGTCTCCAATGTGCATGAAAGATGAATGTCACATTTACAATTTTGTAATCTAGTTTGTCTCAATCTATAGGAGAGCTGTTGTAGTTTCATCTCTTTCAGATATCAGAAATATTAGGCCGCTCTACACGGCATGGATAGATATTATATATTCATCAATTGTTATTACTTATGTTACCGACTGCTCGCATCACTTCAGCTCCATCAGTCTGATAAACTCTGAAATTAACTGAAGTTTATAACTTATAGCAATTATTATCCCTATATATAAGACGGTTTCTGGAAAAGAAATGAAATCCAATGCATCCATGAAATTAGTCAATTATGCGGTTTGAACCAAAACAAAGACTAAGGTGACATTTCTAAATTTTTCTGGTTCTATTTGTTGAAAATAATATTGTTGTACGTAAACGCAACCAGTGTGAGCCGGCCTAATAGAGAACACAATGTGAATATCGTCTGCAAAAAATTACAAATTACTTACGTTGACCCAAGTTTGCTTCGGAAATCTTCTCTCGGATCACTCTACAAGCATCATACACTGATGTCGATGGATCAAATTGCATAGTTTTGATGACATTCTTTTCAACTATGCTAATTCGAAGAGATAGAGTCGCCATAGTGTCTGCTCGTCTATAATACTTCTGCAACAAACAGACAAAAAGTTCATTTAATAATTTTAAAAATAAAAAAATAAATCGTTGAGAATATTTAATATTTAATACTCATGTATTGCATTACTTCATCTGCGAATGTGATTGGAATAATAACTAGTTATATTTATGCACTACTCTGTCAATGCATTGATTCCTATAGGCAATTTATTATAATTTGAAATGATTTTTTTTTTTAATTTAAATTACTGCACAATAATCCATGATAAGGCATTGGGAAGAGTGTTTCTAGTTTTCAATTCAACATGGAAATTTTTATAGAGGATTAAGACATCGTTAAGAATTGGATCATTGTAATAAGTGGGTGAATGAATGGAAGGATGATTAAATAATCAATTAATCAATTAATAAATAAATATAAGAGCGAATATCATTTATAAAATGGCTGCTGATAAGCCTTCGTGATAATTAATCACTAGATGAATGATTCACATGATTAAGCATAACTTTTGTGATTTTATAAATCTATGCAAATATAATATAATTTAGAATGCATCAATCGCTCTTGCTGGGAATCAAACTGAATCATGCCTGTAGGGTTTACTTGGCTAAACTCATGATTCATATATAAATAAGTGATAGTATTATGTTGAGACATGTGGAGAGAGAACAGTTCATTAGTTTGGCGGGATGCACTTAGTGAACGTCCAAACTCCAACACTCTACATCTAATTCTTTACAACTACCAAACATCCAATTTCAAGATTGAAATCTCGTGAAATGAGATATGGATCTTCTCCAAAACCCAGTTCAGTCGGAATCTTCGTTTTCATTAATTAGACTGATTTGCAAGTTTTGCTACAAAACAATCAGACTGAGACTGTTACTGTATCCCTAAACTTTGAAAAAAGATCCGTTGATGCCATCAAAACAAAACTATCAAATACATAGATATACGCGGTGTCATGACATACGGTACCTAATGCTCTACACCATTAACATACCTGAAACAACACTAAATACTAATGCTAATACTCTACCACTGTAATCGATAATGAAAAGGGAGATGATGAGAGATGAGTGAACCTACCGATTTATATGGGCTCCGAATCACTAGGAATCGGTTTTTCAACTCATGAATCATATTCAGAGGAGTAGGCTCAAGTGGTCACCCTTCCAACTTGAGTAGCAGGCACATAATTTTCAATTATCTAAGGAGGGCCACTAACGACAGGACAAGTGTGTCCTCGTTATTGTTGTGTTATATCAGCGAAAGGCTTTGAGCAACATTTTTGATGTTAAGTTTTTATATCTTCGACTTTTTGTTGTTTATATTTTATTCGCTGCTCTATTTGAGGTTGAATTATTTGTGGGTCATTTATAACTATTAGTAATTTTCCAGTGATTTATTAATTGTTATTGGTTGTTTATCTCATGTTAGAAGCTGCTGTCGAACAGCTGTTTTTCGTTCGAAGCCTTTCGCGTGAATGTCTTTTTCGTTCGAAGACATGTCCGTTCACACATGCTCGACACACTTATCCTGTCGTTAGTGACCACCTGAGAGATAGCTTATCAGCGCGAACACTGAGTTAAACCGCTTCCCGACACTAATGCTTTGTAACCGTCATAAAAATGGAAAACAATATTATCAATTTCTTATTAAATGGACTTTGTTAAATTGGCGTGGAAAGTTCATTTCGAGCTTTATCACTTGAAATATTTTGATGTCTTTAATGAAAGAGAAAATTGTCCTTTTGATTTGTTGGGCAAACATGTTCCATGTTTAAATAAGGTCTACATGATACAATAATAAATAAAAGTAGTATGTAATGAAATAAGTTAATGGATACCGGTACACACATAACACACAACAATAGTTTAACATTTCAACAGCATTTGTATACAATGAAATAAAGTTATATTGATTATTGTTTGGTGTTTTACAACAGACTTCGTTCTGTTATTTGACTATTTGACTATATTGGGACCACTCCTCTTTGTATTGATGATAAATGATCTTCCTCTCACAATCAACAGCAAGACTGTGTTGTATGCTGATGACACCACTTTTCTTAATTCTCATTCAGATGTACACACTTTACATAACATGACAGCCGATACCTTGGCGGAGGCTTCCAAGTGGTTCACAGCGAATGGCTTTAAACTAAACGAGGATAAAACTCAGCTTATGACATTTGGTCTCAGGGACTATACACACAACAATAACAATAGTTTAAAGTTTTTGGGCTTAATGTTTGATTACAGGTTGACCTGGGAACCCCACATAAATTTCGTTTCTGCTAGGTTATCTAGGGTTATCTATCTGTTAAGGCAGTTGAAGAATCTTGTACCGGAAAAATACCTCAGAAACTCATATTTTGCTTTTTTCCAAAGCATAATTTCATACGGAATTTTAGTATATGGAAACAGCTGTCACATCAATAAGGTCTTGCTTTTGCAGAAAAAGGCTATTAGAATATTGACCGGTGCAGGGTATCTAGATCACTGTCGACCTCTTTTCAAAAAAAAAAAAAAAAATATTGACTGTCATAAACCTCTATATATTTCAAGTAATCATGCACACTAGAAAGAATCTCCATAGCTTGAATAAAAGATCCAATATTCATGCTTATAACACCAGGAAAAAAGACCTCATTGATATTCCATATCAACGTCTTGTCATAAGCATGAAATACTATGACAGCATAGGCTTGAGAATGTACAATAAGTTGCAATTGGATATGAAATGTTGTGAAAATATTGTTATTTTTAAAAAATTACTTTTTGAGTGGCTGGTTTTAAGACCTTTCTATTGTTTGACAGAGTTCTTCGATTCTACTTGATGTAATTTATTATACTTTGTGACTTTAAACTATTGCTTTGACTCTATTATTTTGTAATATTGTATTACTATGACTTTGTCAATTACCTATATTGGTCTACGACAATAACATCTATTTATTATTATTTATTATTATTATTGGTAAGTGCGATAGACAACAAAAACTCAAAATAAGAGAGAGTTTGATTGGAGTGCTAGTAATAAGTTGATGAAAGGGTTGCATTAATCCCTTAAATGAACGGCAAACAAAAATGACAATACGGGAAAACGACAGTCGATAAACGAAAATCAATAGATGTAAATCTTTCAAAGCTTGGAAGTCTGATTTTTGAGGCGGCAACATAAATATGAGCCTATTTATTTCCAGTTAGAGTAGTTATTAGAATTGGAGTAATAGCTAACAGTAATAGATTGTCACATCGTACAATACATCATTTTGTACTCTTTACTACCTATGTGGTCGCTGATGTGAAAGTACGTGAAAATACCAATTTTTAAAACGCTACTATGTGAAAATACCAATAGTAATGAAATAGTGTATTACGGCAAATGAATGTGTAAAAGCCTTGCTATTAGTGAGATTTTCTCATTTTACTGATTCAGGGGGGCCTTCAGGGGGTTCCAAATACTGCGTTTTGAAATTCATGAGGAGCTCCTAAACAAATCTTGAGGGGGGGTTCCTTTTTTTGTCTGAGTGCTGAATTTGGGGCCAGTTGCATGAAAACTTAATCAAATTCAACCGCCGTGAATTAAAGATTTGTCATCTTACCACATGCAAGGGTAAACAATGTGATTTGTAATGAAGGATCTGACGACGATGCGTTGACGACCTTTTACGGGATTCAAATCCAATTGATAAAATTTATTGAATAGACTACACATCGAATTTTGGAACTTCTTCATAACTGAATAGAACTGATTCTGTTGTCAATTCAACTTTATTAATATATTTGAGGAACTGCAGTTCCGTGTTGGGAATACCAGCTGTACTGAAGATGTGCTTGTTAGTTTCATTTATTTGTAATATTAGGGCACCAGGGAAGACCCCCATTATTGACCTTATGAAATAAATTACTGTTATACAACTGATAACGAAACTACAATACTGCAAATGTGATAATAAAGTGAAATTGATTAAATAATCAGTGTTTATGAATTAAAATAAATGGGATTTTCGTGTAAGTAACCAACTCTGGAACTGCCGTGGATTAAAACTGTTCAATAAACATAACTATATTGAAAAATGTACATTTCAATACATTTATATCAATCAATAATACACAATGGCTATTCGGAAATGTCTGCCAACCCTTGTCACAAAAGGTAAGTCTTTCTATGTAAGCTATTTCTATGTAAAACTGACCCATCACCCCGAAAATATTCAGGAATATTTATTATTAACGTAACAAAACAGTTGTTTTAGACAAGAATGATAGTAATGGATTTTAACAGTAGGCTACATTATGACACAGCCCTATCGCGATATTTTCCCATGTTATCTGTATAAGGATTTTTTAATACCCGTGGTAGGAATTACTTCCCAAATGGTTAAATACGAGTTAATATAGTAGTAGTAGTAGTAGTAGTAGTAGTAGTAGTAGTAGTAGTAGTAGTATTAGTAGTAGTATTAGTAGTAGTATCAGTAGTAGTAGTAGTAGTAGTAGTAGTAGTAGTAGTAGTAGTAGTAGTAGTAGTAGTAGTAGTAGTAGTAGGAGGAGGAGGAGGAGGAGGAGGAGGAGGAGAATAAATGAAACTTCAATGTGGTTAATTTATTATATTTCGAGTTTGAACTAGTACTAGATACTCTGTTTTACAAATATTAAGTGGGGAGAATTTATTGTTATATAATAAGTAACCAGTCACGTGTTTATATGGTTGTCATGAGTGAACATGGCAACATACTATTTATTTGTCAGTCTGGTCTTGTTCTAAGATGGCATTAAATGGACGTATTAATGAACGTATTTCCTCATATTACGATACAACATAGGCTTTCAATTCAGACTATTTTATGCTATAATTTTCCGTGATAATCAGTTTTACAAAAATGTTAATTGATTTGATGGGTAATCTTTTTCAAGGTGTTAAAACATATAAAATAGCCTTTTCCTCCACCTACTGTCTAAAGAGCCTACTTTACTCCTTGAAACATAATACTAAAGTGTCACTTTTCCGCTCTTGGTAGGAAAAAAAACAGAAAAACTCCCTAGAGTGTAAAAGTAACTCCATTTAAATAACATGGGAAGCATCTCTATTTTAAAAACTTACATATGAAATAGGTTAGAAGCTTAGACCAGTTATAGAATAGACACGGCCTATTGTATATTCATACTGAAAGTCGATGAAGCCAACATCTACTGCCATATCTCCAAATCGTGACGTCAGAATCAGATAGAAAACTTTTCTGTAGAGTTTGTTTACATTGTTTTCCATAGCAGATTGTGTCTATTTCATCGGGAGCGCAGCTGGAGTTTACCATTTTAATGAATAATAATCTACATCCTTCTGAAATAGACACAATCTGAAAGTTTTCTATCCAATGATGACGTCACGAGTCACGATTTGGAAATATGGCAGTAGATGTTGGCTTCAGAGGCTAGACTTCCCAGCGTGTCTATTCTATAACTGGTCTAAGGTTAGAAGGTCTAAGCTCAGATGAGGAAGCATATAGAGTAGTCATTAAACCAACTAATTTCAATACCTCAACCAGACATTTGATCAATATGTTTCATGCTAAAATTATTACAAACTTCATATCAGTATACTATAGAAATGTATAAATATTTTGACATGACAATGTCTTATAAATTGGTTTGCCGGGTGACACTTCAAGAAACTGTGTTATGTTCCCACGTTATGCGCTCACAATGAGAGCGAGTGAGAGCGTTCGTTTCGGTTCACGGTCGTCTGGAAAGAGCACGAATAGCAGCAGTGGCGAGCAACGTAGCAGCCGAAGGCATTCACCTGGAGAGAGAGTGAAACGGAGCAGTCAACCTGCGCAGGCGCCGCAAGCAATCTCCTGCGACTACACCTGCTTAGGTGAATATAAGTGAATAGGTTATGTTGTAGTAATCACAATAATGCATAATCACATAATCATGCATAAGTGAATAGGTTATGTTAGTAATCACAATGTTGTGGTTCAGTGCGAGATTCTTTGTATAAATTAATGTTTTCAATATAATTCTTTGTATAAATAAATGTTTTAAATTGTTACTATTATTTCATCCTTCTTCCCACTATACGAATGAATATTCACATTAAAATTATTTTACCACTCAAAGTCGTTGTCTGAAAGTAAAACTTTCACCCGTATACCGACTTCACAGGCAACCATGCAATTTTTTTTTATATTCCATGTTATTCAAAATAACAACCAACGAATATTCCTCATCAACTAATCAAATTTGAAACGGGAACTTCATCGTAGTGTTGTAGTCGAGTCGGCGGCCATTGTTGTTACAACTTTTGCCGACAGATAGCGCTGTCGGCGGTGAACTGTGTGATTACAAGATAGCTGTTTAATTTTTAAGTTATGTTATAACACATTTTACTGGTCAAGTAAGTTTTTAAAAATTATTTTATTTGCAGTTTTTATAGAAATGTAGGTGGAGGAAAAATGTTGTGTACATCACGAGTGAAAAATGTTTTGTATCCCTCAGGAAAATTGTTGCCTTGGGCTTCGCCTCGGGCTTCAAAC
This sequence comes from Nilaparvata lugens, assembly GCF_014356525.2. Taxonomy (NCBI): domain Eukaryota; kingdom Metazoa; phylum Arthropoda; class Insecta; order Hemiptera; family Delphacidae; genus Nilaparvata; species Nilaparvata lugens. The sequence goes on from NC_052518.1 coordinate 33,928,378, forward strand.
TTTTCCCTCAGCGAAAAAAAACAGTACTTTCCACTCTAGATATACAAATAACTATTTCAAGGAATAAAAATGCAAATACAAGAAGTGGTGTTAGAAGAAGCATTCTTCTGCTAGTGTGTAATCGGAAAAATTGAGAATATTTGTAGGTGAACGCGCGATCCTTAATAATGATCGCATACTGTGATCAATGAACTACATTGTCATCGTACAATCCGGAATCCGGCATCGCTTGTGGGTCAGAGTCCAGCTCACAGGTCACTGTGCTCTGCTCTCAGTTTCATGTTGCTCTTACAATAAACAAGTACAAAACTCGATTAAATGCAAAACTCAACTGAAAGCACACCAATTACAGTTCCAAGACAAGCACAGAGAGAACTACTGAACAAATGTAATCCGAATCATAAATGTATTGCAGATACCATAAGCACACACACACACACACACACACACACACGTTTACACACACGCATCCGTGATCAATCTGAGATGTGTGTAGAGCGCATGCGCTGTGCAGAGCATGACAATATAGCTTTCAGATGATCTGCACAAAACGGGTTGACTGGTTGACTTGTCAGATTCGCATTCAAATTGGCACCATTGGTTGAATGGGGAAAATTTATATTATCTGTGAGGAATGCTGGCTGTTTGAAATGTATCTCACTATAGAATGTGATAGGCTATGCCACTCTAATGATTAAAATTTTAAAATGCAATTACTGCATTACGCAGTGGCATCTGCCATGAATCAAATTAGACCGCGGATTTCGATTGAGTAATAACGGAAATTTGGTTGAAAAGCATTGTATATAAAAGCTAGTCCAGAGGAAGAATGAATATTATAAATAATTATAATACTTTTTATTATTATTATATTTAATTATAATTATTAATTGATTTCGCACTTTACTTTGTTGGTAATACAGTGTCGTAACTCTGGATGCATTCATTTTTCAATATCTATCGTATAGACTGCATAGATTGTATCAAATGGATACAGCTTTTATTAAAATTGTATTAAGAATAAATTTCAAATTTTGAAATTGAAATACGAGTAGCAAACACGAATGAGGTAGAATTGAATTGCTGTCGCCTAGGAGGGCGAAGTTAAGGCGTAGCCGGCCCTCTCCTCAATCAAGCCTCAGCCCCTGATGTTATGAGAGTTAGGCTGAAAATAATTTGAAGTTTCAATCAAAAAAATAAAAAGTAAAATGAGATAAATTTACTTATGGTAAATAGGGTGTTACCCATCAAAGGTAAAATCTTTGGGGTGAGTCATTAAAGAATAATTATTATTGTTAGCTGCAAATGAATTCATGATATTTTGAGAGTTCAAGGTATTGTTTATTGAATTACATATTTTATTTTCAGAACAACATTTTTAGAGTGATTTATTCCAGTTTTCAATAATAACTCTGAATAATTTAAAAGGTCTTATATTTAAATGAAAAATGAAATATATTAACCCATATTTAATTATTGATATTCAGTGGAATCAAGTTATTCCATGGAAAATATTTTGGAGAATGAATCCTCTAAATTTGATGACTTTAATTGCAACCAATTCTGAAATTACTCATTTCAAAGATATCAACTTCAGGCGCTAATAATTCAAAAGGTTTTTCAGAAATTTATTTTATTTTGGTAACTTGATAGTATCCAAATCGAAAAATCTTGGAAATGTCAACAATAAAAAGTTTTAAAAGCCAGGTTCACAGACTTAAATTGGCAAATAAAATTCGAATATAATACCATAAATCATATTATTGAGATTTTTTCATAGAGTAGCTTAATTATAAAATCAGTTAAATATTTAATGAACAACATAGTTTTTAGAAATAAGAATAGGAAAGAAGTATATTACAATGAAAATATTAAGATTGAATAGCTTGTCAGAGTTAGGTACAATATTATCCATTATTACATTTACTTACTTTGTAAATAACATTTAATACTTATGATCATAATAAAAAATGTTATTTTTTATCTTCTCACATTGAACTTGACAAACAGTACTAATATCAAATTCAATTGAAAGAAAAATATTAGAGACATAAATATTCAAAAAATGTATGTTATAAACGTTGAATATTATGAAGAATTAATTTTAATACTATGGAAAGCAGAAAGTTGATAGAAGAGATTTGGATAGTCAAAGTATCTGAAGAAGGATAGGAAAGGAATTAAATTGAAAGCAGCAAGTAAATAAAGGAATACATTTAGATCTGTGACATCTGGAAAAATGGTAAAATAATAATATTAATATAGGAAATATTAAATACAACAATAATATTACTATAAGATTAAGCTGTAGAACAATCAGCTCAATGAAATTCGGCTTTACCTCTAAATCAATGAAATCCTTCCCAAAATAAATTTTCAAACAATAGCATGATAAATTAATAAATATTGAATACAAATAGTTACGAATAATAAACTACAAATATTTTTCAAACAACCAAATTGTTATGAGAAAAATTTTCTCGAAGCTACACTTGAATGAAATCAATTTTACACTATAATAAAATCGTTGAGCTACAAATTTTGAAAAAAGCTCCTTCTTACATACTTCACAGGAAGCAAAAAAACTGCATGAGAAACCCATTTATCATCAAGTAGATAAAGCGAAGGGATAAAATATAACTGGATTACTTTAATAAAATATTACAACTACAATAACTATAATTTATAGAACAGCAAATATAAAATTAGGTACGATTGTATGTAAGAGTAGATAAGTTCGACATACACCAAGTCCCAAGTCCCAAGTGTTGTTATTGGATGTTGTGAAAAATAGCTAGATGAAGGAAGACAGTAAAGTACTGTAAAATCCTAATATATAACTAATAGCTTTATTTCTATGTGAAAATCAATAACATTGATAATTAATTCCTGAATATCAGAAATGATCAGAAGTTATTCAGTTTTAAGAGTAATGCCTGAATTTTAAAGATGAATGCAAGATAAAGTTAGGATAAGATAAGATTACACTATAATAACTAAATTTTTATGTTGAAGATATTTTAGTATTCCATAGTTTATTGAAAAAATTCCTGAATGCTAGCACTATATTTGATAAATTTGAAGACAGCCGATATCAAATTGAATCTTTTATAAATGTGAATGAATTCGAAATATACTTATTGTTCGTATAATTCAGTGATGGGTTAGAAAATATTGAAGAACTCAACTAAAGTATTTTAGAACAATAAATGAGTAAAGCAGAGTGAGCTTACATGTGCGAGCCAGGTAGTAGAGTGAAGTGCATGTTGGCGTTGGCGTTGGCCTCAGGGCCTCGAGCAAGCAACTGACACATTCAAAACAGGACACGTATTTTAATTGTAGGGGAGAACGGCGCATCTCAAAATGTCGCGCATGCGTATTGAGAAACCGATTTCGATGCCGACGACGCGTTTTGAGTGAGTGGGAGAAAGAGAGAAGGGTGAGAGGGCAGGGTGAGAGTCATTGAGAGGGAGAGCGAAGCCCAACCACTACAGGCCCAGTGACAATTGTCCAAAATCCAAATTATTGTCTTCCAAAAGCCAATTGTCATGCCAATACCAAACTTCCTACACCACTCCGATCAGTTTCGATCGAGTGGTCATGCCAAATAATACAAACACCACATTTCTAAAAAAAATAATGAAAACAAGTTATTTACAAAATCAATATTTTTATATAATGTCAGAATAACTACAACGTGTAATACTCATCTCCCATTATCCAGCATTTACTTTCTCTGGTGTACTGGACAGCCAACTACTGTATAATATTTTCTAGTATCTATCACAGAAATTGAGATTCTATTCTATGGTATCTATAGACTTGGGCGTTCATCCACTCAAGGGATGAACAACAAATTTAAGTGTGTTTCACACCATGAAATTAACAATGAATTGAAACTTTGAACTTACTGCTCAACATGTTAGCAGTCTTGTAAAACTGGGACACCTGACTGAAGTATGTGCACACACTTGACAAGGATAGATCAACGAGTACACTAAAATAGAGCTTGATTAGTATGTAATAATTATTATATCCATCACTGTCAAATGTTTTTGGTTACAATGCTTCAAATGAAACGTTTCCCAAATTTTCACAGAAGTATGTAGGTCTTTGACCCTTACAATACTGGAGAATGAAATAGACTAATAGAAATGTTTTTTATTTAAGGGCGGTTAATACAGCTTAGCAGTGAATACTTAGCAGTGATTCGAGATTACTTATTGCCACATACATTCATCATAGCTGCATGACAAAGTTTAGAATGATGAGAGACTGGATCCTGTGTTAATAATATTGATTAGGACTTGCCTGAAAATACTGTTACGTTGAGTATTGTGTTTGCATTGGGTTTGGGAAGGTTCTGATCGTACAGAGATCAAAACCTGATTCAACCACTGTAGCATACCGCTCTTTCTGCATCAGCGATTTACCGAAACGGTAGGATGGCAAGGTTTATAAAAGTTGAAAAAAGATTAAAATATCGAAAAAAATATTGGATGAAAGAGTGGAGACATTTTTGTATATTTTCTGACGAAGTTTGGGGGAGTTCCCTCTTGCAATCCTAATCGCCTCAACCAATATTCAGACCGCTGAGCCCCTAGCCCCCCTAATACTATCCCATTCCATTCACGCCCCAGGCTTATAAGCTTACTTGCTCAACCACTTTCATAACTCTCACTTAGTTTTGGTTAATCAATTTTCTCTACAACGAAAATAGAAAAACATTCTACATTTTTTTGCGATGAATTATTTTTCCTCTCCAAACAAGATCGATATTGGACTGGAATCGTAAAGGAATGAAACCTACTTGAATGATACTGAGGACAACTTGAATAATATGCCTATAAAAATATTCATAATAGTACTTGGCAAAGCACAAAGAAAACCCTCAAATACAATTATTGCTCATAGAATTTCAGTAATATATTTCAGAATTCCAGAATACATTACTTATCTTTTTCAAAATCCTTTTCGATAAAAACGTTTCTACACTGATCATTTTGATAGGCAGTTCACAAAATTTACGTAAATGACACAGTAAATAATATTTTCTGTATGATTTAAAACATCTATTGTAATTTGGACATTCGATTTTGTGATGCTTTCAAGTTTTTCGAATTCATCTGTCAATAGTTTTAGTTTTACTTTACATCTTGTGAGATCGGACTCCCATGAATAAATTAATGTTTAACGAAATGGAATATATATTATATCAATTGTATACAATTATTGCCAATCATTAAATTATCACCATAAAACTATTATTGATGATCCGAAATCTTTGGTAATTCCACATATTATTAATGCATAAAAGTCTGATTATCGACTTTACTATAATTTATGAGATAAGCTGTTATGGTAGGAAGCTTCGTTTTTAATAACAGTGATGTGATGAATAGATAGTCGAATTAATGAATATTTGTGAAATCGGAATATTTCCGGAGTGATACGTCAATTTAATGTCAGCTCTGTACTGAATTTTGAGTTTTGAAGTTAGTTTTTGCTTCTAGTTCTGATCTCAACTTTTCAATTACTTATATTTGGTTCCAGTAGAGAGGGACACATACTGAAACTTTATGAGAGATAGTGAAAATTCTTCTAGTAAGCGAGCATTTATCCCGGACAAGAAATCGAAAAGTTATCTCGGGATAAATTGAATCACGCCTGACGAGAGTAGCAAGATGCTAATGGCACCCCCCCCCCTCCAGTAGACTGGCACAGGGAACAGGAAACAGCTTTGTCACTTTGTTAGAGAGTTCAAAAGCACAAGCTCGTCGCACAATACCGCTCAGAGTAAAATATGGTATCGAGCGTTCAAGTTAATTCGTTTTAGAGTAAATATTTGCACAGGACAAATATACCGCCCTCAATACTAGCCAGCTTGCCAAAGCAAAAACATGCTCGATCAAAAACAACCCCCTTTCCCCCAACCCGGCCACGCCGCCTACGCCGATCGACCAAAAGCAACAAACGAGGCTGGAATAATAATTGCACACTAATTGAAAGCGGAATCTTCTCCCGATTGCGTCTCACTTTACAAACTTGATTGGTTATTAGAAAAAATCTCCAGAGATTTATTGGGGCATCTTCGAACACTACAAAGTGTTATTCCAATTATTTGCCAAGATTTATTGGTCTTGCTCCTATAAAATACCAGACACCAATAGAAAATCGTTCTCTGTTGTAGTGAAGGTGATGTGGTGGTAGATACCCATATTTAAATGTACTTTTTTGCAACATTTCAACTCGTAAAAATGATCAGACATCTTTGTTAAGAATGAAGACGAGATTGGAATGGGGAGAAACTTTTTTAGTATTGAAGAGTTGTTCCAATTATTTACCAAAAAGTGATTGGGTCACATTTAGAATTTTTTTAGTGATCAGACATATCGAGAGATTTTTTCTTAAAGATCGAGAGAATAATAAGCTTCTTAGATTTTTCGCAAATAATAGTACAGATCAATTATCATAATAATAATAATATCGAGTGACCTGGCTGGCTCAGGTCTGGTGTCAGAGTTTTCAGGTCACAACTGATCAATTTCAGGGCCTCTGACATGACCTAACGACTGCTTTTTAGAAAAGCACCACATCATTTCATCTTAGATTCTTCGCAACTGATAGATTAGTTCAATCAATTGGAAAGGCGTAATGACACTCAAATCTATTACTTGACTACTTTCATTGCTCATTATTCAATTACTGCACTTGATAACTTTTCACTCTCACAAATTGAATGTTGATTAGTGTAGAAATACAATCAAACGAAGCAACCTAGATATATCTATTGAGTTTCAGGAAATTATTCACCCTGAATGGATGAAATTTAATTTTTTTCCATAACACAATGTAACTTACTCATCATGTCCGATACTTTCTCAAAGTAATTCTGTACACAGTACAGCATAACTCTAGGAAGAAACCTGGGTAAGAAACATATCTAAATATCATTTTTAATTTGTCCGGAAGTCTTCAGTTACTCACACAGTGGCAATTTTGCTTTTTTCACTTATTATTTTTTTTCTAAATAATGGTTAAACATACGAAATTGAAACTTTGCACCCATTTATAACAACTAGACGAAGCTACAAAACAATTATGATAATTTTTCAAATTCATAAAACAAAATGGCAACCATTTAGTTAGTATTAATTATTAACATTAATTATTGTTTTGAAATAATCTAAAATAGCTTACAAATGACATGCAAAGCAGACGGAGACTGTTGCATCGTTGTGGCAACTTTATTTGTTTTGTTGCCTTCGTATGCACTGCAACTAACCCCCAGTGGTCGCCTATCACTAAAGCTGCCATTTCTCAGTTAATATTGGTCCAATCTTAAAAAATTCGATCGATTCAATCGATAGGTAATTAAATTTACTAACAGTTAATCTCGTAATTTTTTGTAAAACCAACGATTTCTGAGTTATTTAAGAAACAGAATTTTAAATGGCCGAATTTGTTTCATTAATTTGAAAAATTTTCATAATTTGTTTGTTGCTTTGTCTAATTGTTATAAATGATTGTACAAAGTTTCAATTCCGTATGGTAAACCATTATTCAGGAAAAAAAATAAGTGAAAAAAAAACAAAATGACAGCTGTGTAAGTAACTGAAGACTTCTGGACAATTTGAATATGATATGATTAGATATGTTTGTTAGCTTGGAACAATGCCCTAGAGCCTAGAGTATCGGTAGGCAGTTGGTAAACACCCTGCATATATACTTTATTAGTTTCTCGTAAAATGAAAGGAACGATTACCTCATTTTAATAGTAATTGTCAACTCATTGACACGAATTCGATACAAATGAAGTAAACATCCCATTACTAATGAAGTGTTTATTAGAAATTAATGTAAATTTTGCTATCTATGTTTCATGTATTCAAACATGTAATTTGCTAAACATGTATTGAACTCTAATCCTAGAGCTCACCTCCAACCTCAGAAAATATATTTATGATGTTCTTAAGAGAACATTTTATAGGCTTAGATTATTTGTCAAGATCTTTGAAAAGTTTAGATGTATGGAGGTAATTAGAAGCTTTAAATCTCAGCGTCAGTTGAAGCTTTCTAATTTAGAAGAACCATAATGCCTCGGTTTTACAAGAAGATAATGCTGAGCTGTTATTCCACAAATATTTTTCATGTTATTTTCTCAACTTTCCTACGAAAAACTTAATTTTTATCTCAGTTTCCAAAGAAAATAGCCTCAGTAATGAACATAATTTAGGGCGTTTTAGAAGGGGAAGACCAGACTTAATTGTTTATGATTATTATTCTAAATAAATAGTTTCAAGCAACAGAGGAAGATTTACTTAATTTATGTGTAAATTAGGAACAGTGTGATTCATTTATTTACTTCATTTAATGACAAAAATATTTAGTCGCATAATAGAGCGACTCTTACAGAGTGACTCTCTCTCACTAATTCTATGAGGTATTCATCAAAACGATATCAGATTATCTATAAATTCAATCATGAAGAGATCAGGATGAATGAATAAAAGATGAATAAATAACAATATATCTAGATACCAGAATTCCATATTCAGTGTTCTAATGAGCTATTATCAATTAACTAAGAATGAATTCCCCTATGAAAGAAAATTATTTTACAGAATATTTTTAAAATTGAAGCCTAACGACGTGATGCTCAAAATGATAGTTGAGTTTCTAACTCATCAATAATTATAAAATACTTTGTTAGTTAAATAATAATATTTAATTTTTTTCTCATTATATTGTATATGCAATTTTCAAGATGTGCATGTCTCCTCCTCGCTCTTTTGTTACAATTTTTAAGATGTCCTACTCGCTCTTTTTCTTGGCAAGGAAAGTACAATATCTATTCGACAACTTACAATTTGTATTTGACAAATAATTCCAAGCAAAGAACTAAGTGTGTTCATCTTAAGTTTTTAACTCTCAAGTCTTTATATACATCTATGTAAAGCTACTAAGAACTATCGAATAATGAGAAGCAGAAAATTACATATGATGAAAGATAGGTATTGATATCATATTAAAATAATTTGGACAATATTTATAGCTCTAACTGTAAATATTAACTACTTCTAATTCAATCTCTCAAAATATTTGAATAGGAGGAGAGTGATTGAATTAGTGAATAACTTTCTATGCCTAATCGAAAATATTTATTGATAAATTCGTAGATTATTGGGGCATAAATAGTATTTAATATTGTAATTTAAAAACATTTACGTATTTATAACTCTCAAATTACAAGGAAAATCCCTAATTCAGTACAACTACTGTATATTACGTGTATAGACTACTGTTTAATTATAATAATGTACAATACCGGGTGTTTCATAAAGTCAGTTTAACGAGTAAGTGCATCTGCAAGTGCAAAAAAACACTGTGAAAATGTATTGAAGTTAAAGTAGTTATTATTTGCTTCTAACAAATAAACTTACTTTGTAAACTGATTTATGCAATACCCAGTATAATAGACTACTGTATACTTCTTTTTCCCTAATGCCAAGTAGAAACTGACATAGGCCTATGCCCATAAGTTAACTACATAATTGGTTTTTTTCTATAATTATTGAAAATCATCTACGAATTTTTAACGTCAAATATTTAGGAGTGAATCAATAATTTTGTATATCTTCCGTATGATGCCAAGTAGCAAAATGGTATGTGTTCAGACGAATTGTGACATAGATTAATCTATTCATTGATAAGCAACCACGCATTTAAAACGTCAAGAATCTAGATATAAATTAAGAGTTTTGTACAATGGTGGGCAGAAAATGGCATATATGATCATTTATGTATTGATAGACGATGGGGGTTACAATGTATTCGATACCATTCAAGAAATTTAGGAAAAATGAGCGATTTTGTACAATTTGCGTGTAATGAAATATATTGGTATGATTGATGCTTACCGAGTCATGCCGAGAGCGGTAAGACAGGAACCAGTGTCTAGCCAGAGTCAGTGCCAGACTGAGCCCTGTGTTGAGGCTGAATTCTTATTACTGACTGACGACAAAAGCAAAGCCTGAACCGAAGGGTTGCCAAGCCAGTGCGCCACTCACATTGTCAACAGTTGACGCATGCGCACTCGACTACCAGGGGTTAGAGGGGTGCTTCTTCCTGAACACAATAATTTATTCACAGTTTGCACTATTAGCATGTGCGCCTGCTTTAATGATTCGCCTCCTGGATTCACAAGTCTTCAACCCTGTCCTGATCCAGCGTTACAATCAATGTCTAGAAGCTCTGATCCAGCGTTACAATGTATCAATGTATCCTACAAACTCTATATCCTAACAGCAACGACCCAGCCTACCAATCAATAATGCTCAGAAGACACCACAAGAATGATTTTTAGTGAGATTCACGTTTCAAAGTTAGCGTCTGATTAACATTGGTTTGCTAACATTGCCTATCAAGACAAAGCACATAGTTTCGTCCTTTTCCAACTCCTCATCGCTGCCGAATTGTTTGTTGATTATGTAGAAATAGAATGAACTATGAGAATATTAATTATGAAAATGTATTATCGAATAAAAAAGTATATTTTACTGTAGAATAAAATATATTTGAGACAGAATTGGTGATTATTAATTGGATTCACCAATTAATTTCATTTTCTATCATACATTAACCGCCTATGGAAGGGTATGTAGATTTGTTAATAGTTAAGTCATTTATATTATGTAAAAGTATACCTCCCCATTGATACTCTCCCCAACTCTCTCAATCTCTTGCCCGTGAGTTTCCTCAGTCATGCAGAAATAACATTAAAGTATCTTATTACCGCGCCTCTAACACATCGTTCATACAGAGTACTCAGTATGATGGAAGCCGACTCTCAGGTTCTGACGGCACCTGGTTTCGTAATTGTGGATTGAAACACCACTACTGAATTCATATTCATGCTTTTTCACAAAACAAATGGCTTCAAGAATATAAAGGCTGGGTAATGGCAGAAGAGTGGGCGACAACTAGTTCTAATTGATTCTCCAGCCATTATTCTTAACGCCCATTTTTGGAGTCAAAATATTTCGATGGAACCGCTGGAAATCCCCCAGAAATCAAACCCATACGATAGAAGAGAGTGGAATAATGAAAAATTGACATCTCGGAGAAAATTATATTTAAGAATTGGTTTCAAGCTCCGTATAGCAAGAATTGAACTTATTTTTCAGTTGCGCCAAATGAGGCTCCCAGGAGAGCTCAGAGTCTATTACTGATCCTAGAACTTTTATACTTTTAATAGATTCTATTGCACAGTTTCTTACTCTTAATTCAACCGCTCTTGTTGTCCTAAATGATATGTCTTCAGCTTTTTCAATGTCTAGCAACTAACCATTGATCCAATCTGTTGAGGATTACCTGATACTGCAGTTCCATATTGGATTTGCTATTGTCATTCAGCAAAATTTTGACATCGTCTGCATATAATAGGCTGCACAAATAGCTGGCTCGAACCGTAAGGGAATATCATAAATGCAGATAAAAAGAGCAGGGGACCAAGAACACACCCTGAAGCAATGCCATTCTTGCTTTCAACCAGTTGGTACAGTATAAAGTAAGATATGCTATTCAACAACTACCTTCTGAAATCTATCTTCAAAATAAGACTCGAACCACTTTAGCACTGCACCTTCAAACCCATAAAATTTCAGTTTTTTTTTTCAATGATATGTCTATGTTAACAAAATCAAACGCTTTTCAAAGATCTGCTACAATGCCATATACCTCAGATCTGTTTTTCACTGATGTACCTCGTTCATAAAGGAGAACAATGTGTCATTTATGGAAAACTCTGATTTGAAATCATATTGCTTGGTAGACAATAAACCCATGTTATTTATATACTTTCTTGAACGCCGCAAGACAACGTACTCTTAAAACTTTGCAAATACTGGAGGATTGGCTATAGGACGGTAGTTTCTGAACGAGCATTGTCACTTTTCTTATAAATTGGAATGATTTTTTATATTTTCAAATTTGAAGAAACTTAGCCTGTATGCATAGACCTGTTGAGGCTACGTTAGAAGCTCCAGAATTATCAAGACTGATTGTTTTGCCAGTAAATGAGATATATTGAATCAGTAATTATATTTATCTCTTTTCTGTATAGGGCTACTTTTATAGAAATAGAAAGAAAAAGAAAAATCTTAGTATTCTTTTTGAAATATTCAATCACAACATGTTTCGGACATTGATGACATTTTCAAGTGATATGTTTTATGTTGTGATTAAATGTTTCAAAAAGGGTACTAAGATTTTTATTTTTCTTTCTAGTAATTATGTTTCTTATTTTTGAATGGCTCTTCACAGCTCTTCGCACCCTAATGAATTGAAATATTATATTATAGTTTTGAATTACTACTTAGATGAGTATTATCCAGGAAACTGAAGAAGTCGTGCATGCTATTTTGTTGTGGTAGTGCGTTCTGAATATCTAGTGGTGTATTTATAACATAAATTGTTCAAGATTTTGACAGCTTCCCGTCCTAATGCTGAAATTGCATGAATTGGCATGGGTAAAGTCTTGTTTGCAGGGTCGATATGCTGTATAAATAATATGCATAATATGGTCTTATATCCTGTCCATATGCTGAAATGGCATGAATTGGCATGGGTAAGGTCATATTTGCAGGGTCGATGTCAGTGTGTGAGGGTGGGTGATGCGTGGTCGGGCTGGCGTTACCTCACGCCAATAGAGGCGTTCCTCAAGATTTGGTCTTGGGTCCTCTGCTGTTCAGCATCTACATAAACGACGTGACTACTACTTTATTTACTTCTAAATACCACCTTTACGCAGACGACCTACAAATCTGCAAACACTTCAACAAAGATGATTCCAGCATTGTGGTGGGGGACTTGGCCAGATTATTAAATGGTCTACAAATAATAATGGACTCAAAGTTAATGAGACCAAGTCAAAGGTAATAAATTATTGTTGGCTACTCAAGACTCTTGCAAACAAACGACTTTTCAAATGGACGATACATTACAATCAACAACGTTCAATTGCAGTACAGTTCATATGTTAAAAAATTGGGACTCACTATGACCAAATCATGTAACCTTGACTTGCAACAGTCATTGCGGGCATTATGACTTTGAATAAGATAGCTGACTGTATACCTTTCTCCACAAGGTTGGTCAAGACCTGATTTTTCCAATTTTCAACTAATGTGACATTGTGACTCCTGATATGACAGTTCAACCTTTACAGAGGATGCAGCGTGCCCACAATTAATGTGTACGCTTCATCTTCAACCGCAGACGTGATGACCATGTGACTGAATACTTTGACAGACTTAATCTCATGAGGCTTCATGATTGTAGGGCACTTCATGCTGTTATTTTTCTGCATAAGACCTTAATAACTGAAGAATATTGTAATAAGTAATGATAACTTAAGTATATAATAACTAAATTATGAAATAACTTGAGTATGCAATAATAGCTCAAGTATATGAAACTAAAAGTATATTGCAGAGGATTTTCAATATTTGAGTGTCTATCGGTCGGGGTGGTACACGGCATGGTACCCATCTGCTGGCTGTCCTAACTCACAGGACAGTCATGTTCAACAAGTCCTTTCTTGTGACGGCTTGTAAATTGTGGAATTTATTGCCGGCTGAAATGAAGCGCATTGAGGGTCATCGTCGGTTCGGCGCGGCTGTCTTCCAGTGGATCAGGGGTGGTGGGGGCGGCTGGGCTTAGCGGTGAATGCATGATTGATCACGCGCTTGTGAATGTGAGTGTGTATGTGTGTGTGTTTTTAATTTCATGCTAGAAGTATTTATTATTAATTTTCATATTTTCTCATCTTGCTTATAAGGTTTTTAGCTGTATTGATCTTATTTTTGCTTCTTCGATCTTATCATTCCGTCATAAACTTTGTATTTATTTCCTAATATATATATTTGTTATTTTACATATTAAAAATGCTCTACATTTAAGTTTATTCAACTATTCAATTTATTATTATTATTTTTACGATTTTTTTCATTTAAAATTGTCACAATGTATATCGTAACTAATGAGGTGAATTGATTTTAGAGCTAGTTTTGTCGACGCTCGGTAATCATGTTATAAGATCTCATTGTACAACGAGCGGTGCAGGCACTGGGCTACTGTTCAACTATGCCGCGCACCCTTATCTTCTCCCACTCGGCTGCCAAGGGAGGCTCGCCGAATAGACACAGAGGAGAAAGACACAGAATAAATTCCTTCTACTTTGTTGAGTGGAAGAGAGAGCCAGTGTAGCACACACAGTCGGTTGAGAACTATTGAAAGAAGCAGCATGCGGCCAGAGAGTGAGTGCAGCTCCTGACCAGAATCTACTCCTTCGACTACTTCAAATTGTGCCTTCTATTAACTGGAGTTAATAGAAGACGCTGGAAGCTCCAAGATACGACACTTGCAAGAAGGCGAGTCCTGTATAACAACTTCTGCGACTTCTAGCAGCCAGCCTGCCTGATTCGACCAGTGGCAACATTGAGTTTTGGGCTAAAACCTGACTGGACCCAGGAACATCACGAAGACGACTAGGAACAGCAAGAGGACCTTGAGTAAGGCTTGGGAAGGCCTATCAGTAGAGTACATTTGACATTTAAGACTGACTTTTTTGCTCGAAATCCCCTCCCCCCTCTCCCCCCTCGTCCATCCCGCCACCCCTTCCCCCCGCCTGTAGGGTGGGGGGTGTTCTAAAAATAGATTTCCCCTTCCCCTTGCCCAGTGAAGGTGAGGGGGTTGAAAAGAGAGAGATATATCTTTCTCTCTCTCTTTCTCTCTCCCCTTCCCCTTGCCCAGTGGAGGTGAGGGGGTTGAAAAGAGATATCTCTCTCTCTCTCCCCTTCCCCTTGCCCAGGTGAGGGAAAAAAAATTCCCTTTTAGGAGGAAAAATTCCCTCTCTATACTGACAGATTAAAGTGAATCCATATTGCTATACTGACAGATTGAAGTGAATGCTGGATGAGGGAAAAAAATCTCTTTGAGAGGGAAAAATTCTCTACTGTCAAATTAAAGTGAATCCATATTTCTACATCTAATGCTATACTGTCAAATTAAAGTGAATGCTAGATGAGGGAAAAAAATCTCTTTGAGAGGGAAAAATTCCCTTGGTGACAGATTAAAGTGAATCCATATTTCTACATCTAATGCTATACTGTCAAATTAAAGTGAATGCTAGATGAGGGAAAAAAATCTCTTTGAGAGGGAAAAATTCTCTACTGTCAAATTAAAGTGAATCCATATTGCTATACTGTCAAATTAAAGTGAATCCATATTACTATACTGACAGATTAAAGTGAATCCATATTGCTATACTGACAGATTGAAGTGAATCCATATTGCTATACTAACAAATTGAGGTGAATGCTAGATGAGGGAAAAAAAAATCTCTTTGAGAGGGAAAAAATTCTCTACTGTCAAATTAAAGTGAATCCATATTTCTACATCTAATGCACGTGCGCTCACTCCTCACCCTCTCCCCCGTCTAGACACGTGCGCTCTGCTCTCTGCTAGCTTCCTCTAGAATAACTCCTGCATCGAAAACCGTTACATTCCGTTACATGAAAAAATGTCTAAATCGATTTATCATCTGTGACATGTGTTTAGCCGTTAAAGTTACTTCACTCTCTCTCATAATATCTCATCCTCTTACAAGATTTATGTAGAAAACCGATATAGTCAAAAATGTCTAGGGTGAAATTTGAAACTGCAGGTGTTTAAATACTTCACTCTCTCTCACACAAGTGTTTATACAATCAATCATGGTCAAAAATGTCTAGACTGAAATTTGAAACTGCAGGTGTTTAAATACTTCACTCTCTCTCACACAAGTGTTTATACAATCAATCATGGTCAAAAATGTCTAGGCTGAAATTTGAAACTGTAGGTGTTTAAATACTTCACTCTCTCTCACACAAGTGTTTATACAATCAATCATAGTCAAAAAATGTCTAGGGTGAAATTTGAAGCAGGAGGTCTGTACTTCACTCTCTCTAATAATATGACATCCTTTTACAAGATTTATGTAGAAAACCGATATAGTCAAAAATGTCTAGGGTGAAATTTGAAACTGCAGGTGTTTAAATGCTTCTCTCTCACGCAAGTGTTTATACAATCAATCATGGTCAAAAATGTCTAGACTGAAATTTGAAACAACATATCGTTCACTCTCTCTCACACAACTGTTTACAAGATTTTATGTTTTCGGAGCCAATATAAAGTCTTTATATTTGACTAAATCCATTTTTTCTGTAATAATTTGCACTACCTGATTTTCGGAAAGGTTGTGTTCCTTGGCCTCAATCCAGTTCATGTGAAAACTTACCTGGGCATATTTGGATACAATGTCGAGTGCGACTCTGTGGATGAATAAATTTAGATACTCAATGAATGGAGCCGAACATTGCAGTCTCATCACAGTACCCTCTTCCGAATTTTTAATTGCCTCAGCTATTTCATCACGAACGCTTTTCACAGCGACTCCCATCTCGTTTTTCTTAATAAAATCTCCTATATCATTTTTAGTTGCATACTTTTCTGCAATTTGCTTAATTAGAATAGCAATAGCATCTTTTGTAATGAACTGTTCAATACCTTCCATAATATTAGCTTTTATTGCACTCACCATTTCAGATAATCATTTTTCAAACTCTTCCTTTGTTAATGAAGAACTAATCAATTTCTGCAAAGCAGATTCTAAATATTGCTTATCAATTGACGATGGCTGTGTTTCATTTACTTTAGTAAACATTTCTGTACTAAGTTGTTTTAATTTAGTATTGAGATAGTTTCTGTCCAGCACCTCCAAATTCTTAATTTTATCTGATACAGCTTTTAATTTCTCATCTAAATAAGCTTTATCAACTTTATCATTGTTAATACTGAGCAACTGAGATGAAAAGCTGTCTGTTAAAGTTTTCACTTCTCCTAGAGCGGATTCTAAATTTAGAGTTCTCTCTGCAATAGCTTTATCGATATTAGCACTGAAATTTTGTAATGTACTTAGAATATGTTCTCTTTCAATTATGCTCACTCCAATATTCTTTGTATTTTCCGAAACGAGTTTGGTTATTTGCGAATCTAAATAAAATTTCACAGCTTCGCTGATTCCTTGTTGATTTATCGATTCGATTATCTTCTGTGTTATCGAGTCAATATCACACGTAAGATTAGCAACAGCTCCGCTAGCACTAGCCGTATCAATTCGACCGAATCGATGTAGAGTCATCGTAACACTAAACATTAATTTTGCTTCTTTTAGCTCTTCAATTATAGACACGATCTCAATATCATGCCCAGTGTTGCCACTAGCTTTTGAGGAATAGAGTAAATTTAATCTTTCCACTAATTCGTCAAAATTATCAAAGTATTGATAAATTCTATCATGAGAATTATTTTTTGCAAATTTCAATAAACCCCACCCCTTCTTTTTACTAATTTTTTTACTGGGAAATAACTTTTGAATCATTTGCGATTTAATTCCCTGATTTAGTTTAACATAGCCTCTTCGATCTAAATGTATGCCTGTAAGTGTTAAGATTTTTTTATACTTATCCAGATCTCTCTGATTATAAAGATTTGAGTTTGGTCTCGCACTGAATAATAACTCAAGTAGACCATGTGTTAAACGAAATCTTTCATTATTAATATCTATATAACCGTTATCGAATATTACTTGCTGATTTCCAATATAATACACGTCATCTTTAGAATTATATGAAATTCCATAACTGATTGAATTATTCAATTTTTCCGCATGAAACGTTTTTAGATATTGTGACAGCACATCATTGTTTCTGCTAGAACCAAGTAAACTGTTTTCAAATTTAGTCGAGCTTAAAAAATTGTCTGTTGAACTCTCATAACTCTGTTCATCCCCCTCCTCATTATCATCAATTTGCATACTCTCCTCTTTTACTTCTTCCTTTTTTGGTTTTACACCAGAGTGTGAGAATTTGTTTTTTCCCAGTTCAATTATGGGCTCTATCAATGGCGAGAGCGTTTTCCTATTGTATTCCTCCGATCGTTTTTCAAAATTGACTAAGCTGAACCAACGTTCTTTCTATTCAGTTTTCTGCTGCTGTATGACAACATGACTGCACAAAGAATTAATCTCTACTGAACGGTAAGAAACGTATCGAGCGAATCTCGGTATTTGCCGCTATTAATTCCACACTCGCTCATAATAGTTAGAATATTATGAGGTTTACGATTCCAAACTTTATGACAAAGTTTAACGAAATCTTTATAAGAAATATCTCCTCCAACATGATCTCTGTGAATTAATTTCAGACTCAATAAATCTACCTTGAAGATTATAATCATATTCGCATTGTCCCTAGTGAAATGTTTCTGTGTAGCTCCATAACTCTGAATTAAATATGCAGTGTCAATATTACGATGTTGTCCCATGGTAAAATATTCTCTTATTTGAGGTACATGATTAAGTTGGAAGTCGTCGAATATGACGAGAGAAAATTGTTGAATTTTGTTCGGGTGAGGTATAGATTCCGAATTGCTGTTTATATGAAATTCAATACCCTTCATTTTTGAAAAGACTTTTCTCAAAAAAAAGTACTTATCTTGATACTCGCTCTTCGTGTGCAAGTATATAGTTTTAAATCTCAACCCATTCTTTGAAAAAATTAAATTAAATAGTAAATTGGTCTTGCCACAGCCTGAAGAGCCTATTATAAGGATCCTTGCATTATGTGGTAACAACTTACCATTTTTACACCATGTTGGCATTTCTTTCTCTCTTATAACATTGTCGAAATTTACTATCGGAATCATGTTAGTCACGTGTACAGCATGTGATCTGATAAGGAACTGATAAGTTATCAGAGAGGATCACACCACATGGCTAGACAGAGGCTCCCTCCCACTGATAGAAGTTTCTCACTTCAACTGGCCCTCTCTTTCCCACACCCTCTTCACGAGAATGCATCTGTTGCTTGAGCCTTAGCAAATTACGAAACTTCAGATTGAAATGAAAAGCAATGTTTGATGAGGAGCTATTATATTTTCAACGAATGTACATCATGATATTTACACTGAATGGAATGTATTTACAATAGATTATTTACAATAAATGTACATGATATTTACAATAGATTATTTACAATAAATGTACATGATATTTACAATAGATTACAAAAGATTATTTTTCATCTAATAGTTGATCTTTACTAATATAACTAGGTGTTGAAAACCCAATCCATTTCACTAGCAATCCTTTTTTATCACGTTTTAATATTTTTTCAATCAAATACACTTGTCTCTCCGATTCGTTTAATTGTGTTTTTTTAATTTCTTCTGCATAAAACCTACCACTAATTACTTCTCCGTTTAGATCTCGCAAGCTATACGTTACAGGTTGAGAAGGAAATATAGAATGAATTACAAAATACTCTGTGCTCCAGTTTATGTTATAAGATTTATCGAAAAGAACCCTTTTCTTTGAGATTTGTACAACATCTCCTAGCTTAAATTTCGGTTTTGAATTTTTCAATTTATATCGTCTATTGAATGCAGAATTCAAAGACATTAAAACATGATTACGATCTTTTTTCCCCACATCTTTAGGTTTCATTCTGATGGAGGAATGCATTGTTGCATTATAATCACGAACTAAACTGTCTAGTTGTGATATCCAGTTTTTGGTTCCATGTTCAGTTAAATATCTATAAATTTTTGCTTTAAGTGTTCTATTAAACCTTTCAACTATGGAGGCTTTCTTATCGGTAAAAACATGATAATGTTTAATACTATATCTATCTAATAATGCTTTAACTTTTGAATTAAAGAATTCTGTTCCCTGATCTGTTTGGAACAGCTTAACTCCCTTATTTTTAGAAATAATTGGTTCGAGAGCGTTAAATACAGATTGGCTTGCCTTGTCTTTTAATGGTACACAATATGCAAATTTTGAAAAACAATTAATAACAGCTAAGATATATTTGTAACCCTTATTAAAATGTGATAAACTCGTCATCTCAATGAGATCTGCTTGAAGCAAGTCTTTTTCACTTTTCAACTCATATTTGCGAGTGGGATAGTTCACACGTGGCACGCTATGAAGCTCTAAAGCTAGCTTAGATCTAATAATATTCATGATATTTACAACAGTCAAATCAGTGGTGTTGGATGATTGTCACGGGACCTACTGAGCAATCAGTTAGAGTGTTGGCACTCTATAATGTCCAAATGGGAGAGTATCAACACCATTCTCAGCAATGTACCTCTTATCATCATAAGGGCTCAAACAGATTTTTGCACATTCAACCTGATACATGGTGTGGTGGAACAAGAACTGATAACCAATTCATCAAAGTTGACAATAGCTAATCCATTTTTATTTATTTATTATTTTTTTTTTTTTTGAAATATCTTTCTCTTCTACCATAATATTCTATGTTGTTAGTATGAAGACTTCCTTACTACTGTTCAATCAATTTTATATGTGTACATACTTAATCAGACTAAACCGGCTTCATATATTATTCTAACTTACACATAGCTTTACAACTAGAGTAGCTTGGTTTAATTCAATAAATCAACATAGAATGAGAAACATTTTACAGCATTTATTTTTTGATAATTCTTTACATAATTCAAGTATATAGTTTACATTCATTAAATATGGCATGCAATAATCAAAAATTTGTACATTATCGTCTTTATTTTTCAAACTTTTGTCAATAGTTATAATAATTTTGCATTTATTTATTCGTAACTTACAACTAATACATTTATTCCTTAAACCTCTACAAGTATTACAATTAATTTTCACATTCAAAGCTTTTAGTATTTAATAGTTTTATTCTCTCCTCAATTAACGAGTTCATCATAATTTCTGTAAAAAAGTTAAAGTTATAGTTTGTACAACATTGCTGATTCGCCACACATTTTCATAATTTCAAATGTAAATCTTACACTATCAATGTTTTTATCTGTTAACCTATCATCAATGAAATAATACATTTGAATATTCAACCAACCTAATGAATTACAATAGCAAAATTCAGAAATTTCCTTTAATTCACATCTTCGATGTCTATCAACTATATTCTTATTTATAATATAACATACGCTTATATGTTCTGACTTCTGTTCTTCACTTTTACCAGGTTTTATAAATGTTAAATATTCCTCAAACGTTAGTCCTTCTTTTCCGAAATTATTCAATTCTAATATTGTTTTGTCAATAAGTTCGAAATAACAACATCTATATTTTTCATCGATTTTATTCAAAAAATAGTTCTTATCAAATGAAATTGAATCCATCTCCAATCTGAAATTAAACATAATATGCTATCAATCTTGTTCTAGCCCACTCTCATCTGAACAAATAAATAAATATTCCAGATAAGTTCATTTAATTGTCCTTTTGTTAAATGTTTATTTTTTTCTGTTATACATTTTTTAATTTTATCGATAGACTCTTTAAGATGTGCACACTCACATCTCCATGAATCGGGGCAATCTTTTCCCCTGTAAGCATCATATGATGTACCGTATAAATCACAAACTGAAATATGATTATAGTTATCACTATGCCAAACTCCTAATTTTTCATAGTCTCTCACAAATGTTAGATATTTCATATTCGTCCATCCTTTTTCTGCTAACTGGTCCAATAATTGCTGATGCGTCTCCAATAGTTCAGTTAGTTCACAACGATAACTTTGTATTCTCGCCATTTTTTCTAAAGAAACAGAATCATATTTAGCCACAAATCTTGTTTCAATAATTCTGTATGAGGTCATTTCTCAACTATCTTACTATAAATACCACTGCATTGATCTGCATTCGTTCAGTTTGATAGTGTCAACGGTGGAGTAAACATGGATACTTCTAAGGTGTTTAATGTGCATATGCTCTGTGGTAATAAAATCAAGCCTACCAATGAGCGGTTTGGTTTGTGGCTTCTATCAGAAAACTTGTGTGATAACAACCTTGTGACAGACATTGGAAATATTGATTACACTGCTGGAGAAGAACTGTTAGTACAGGTTGACTCAAATCTTATGCCTATAACAGAACCTTTTTGTGACAATATAATGCTTGTGAAAATCTGTGCTTTGGATGATTGTGAGCCAATGGATAAGAGACGCTTCGTTCTAAAAAAGGATATATGTGGTGCATTCAACTTATATTTAAGAGACAAATTCTCTAATATGGTGACAGCTAAACATGGAGTCAAAGCAAAGCTGGCTTACCTATTGGACGGTGGAAGTGATATGTCTCAAAAGATTCTACAAGTGCTTGGTAAAGATGATTACGAGGTGAAACAAAAATACCAGGAACCAGTGGGGATACCTTACAAAGTGGAGCTTGCAGATGTCCCAATTGCTACATTGATAGAAGAACTACCGAGATTATTAGAGCAGCTGAGGAAGGTGCACTTCTATCTACTAGACTTGCACATAACACAGGACTTTGCTGGAATATTCAACAAGAATGAAATGTGTGACTTTCTAACTACAAATCATTGTTTCTGCTTTCAAGGAGAATATAAAGAAGACTATGATGTGATAGTAGATAACAATAAAACTGTTGGGATTGATTGCTTGACTTGGGTTAATAGTAATGTGAGGGTAAAAATTTATAATAAGTTTGTATGCCAAATCACAACCCCTGGTGTAAATAAGCAGTTAGGTAACCATATTGTAGACTTTATTGCCTGTGCAGATACAAGATTACGGGAAACCTTTACCTCTGATGCAGCTAAAATGCATGGTATTACACATTTGGAAGCTACAATCTATAACTATAGTTTAACAAATAGAGACAATAGCAAAATCTTTGACCCTATTCAAGATAGCTTGTCACTCTTGAATGATAGTAGAAATTATTTCCAAAATGCTCCAATTTATTCTGTGTCCTTGGCTAAAATGTGGAGAAAACTGACAGATAATTTAAAAAATAGTTGTTGTTTGGTCTATAATGATCTTCTACAGTATGTTTACTGGGGTAATAGCAATACCAAGAAATTGACTGGTGTACAAGTAAAGCTGCCCACCGACCCACAACATAGAAATAAAATAATTTCTTATGTTATTTCTGCATTCAGTTTCAATTTACTACCTATAAATTATGTAGAAATTTTTGAGGATCCATCAAACAAGAATAATATCAGTTTCTCACAAAAGTGTTATATTAAGAGTGGTGAGACATATTTCTCCAAGTCAACCACAGTTTTCTCTACCATATCCAAAGTTGTTGAGCTAGATGAGTTGGGCCTTGTAGCAACAGGTAACTTGATACCACAAGTCTTAAGAAAACGAGCAAACATAACTTGTAAGCTTCTCCCATACCCTGTTAAAGAGATACAGCCCACGTCTCCTATCACAGGGCTATCAGACAAAAAGCGTAAGCTAGAACTGGATGAAATTGATCTAAAACGGAGGAAAACTGAGTTTTTTGAAACCACACAGTCATTTAGGGCACAGCATAAGCAGATAGAAGAATTTGAGGAAGAAATAGAAAATTTGAGAGAGGAACTTGAGCCATATTTCCATTCACATTGGCGAAATTTTGATCTAAGTGGAGTGTACAATGTGACTGCATTTACTGTAAATAATAAAGGAAAATTTGCAAATGTAGGTGTTTTAGGAGAAAAGGAAGGTTCGAAAAATGTTTACTTTGTAAAGGGGTGCCATAAAAATGTTTTTATTAATGCATACAATGCAAGAGAAGACCTTAAGAAAGAGGGTTATTTTGTAATCCCTTACACTGACAAAAAAGAAATTATTTGTCTACCAAGGGAAGAGAAAATTTGTGTAATTACAGTCAATGGTATGACAAGCTATAATGGTCATGCATTTCCTAGAATAGAATCACTTAAGTTTCTGTCAGATGTATGGAAAAACTTGGAAGACACTCCCTTCACACAAAAAGAAGTGGAGCAGTATAATAACATCACAATGCTGGAAATTAAAGGGAAAGTAAAAGTAGGACAGTGTAAAAGATTGGAAGAGTTACCACAAGGTATAGAGTTAGTCATTATTGCAATAAAAGAAGTGTACAATAGAAACAATACTCGCTATATTCTGCAGTTTGAAAATCTGGAAGAATTATATGTCTCAAACTATTGGTTAGAGGAGGAATTTGAGAGCTCTAACATTGATTTGAATTATAAAATTAGAATCAAGCTAGATGTTTTTAAATATACACCCAGTAGGAATAAGGAAAGAGTTACTTTCTGTATTTGATTTGTGCATAGATATGGTTTGATGTATGTATAATAATTTAAAAATAAAGAAAATTATTGTGACATTGACTGTTGACATTTACCTCTCACCCCTTCTCCTGATTCCTCTCTCATTTTTTCTTTCCTGCTAAATGAGTGGAGGACAGAGGAGGAGAACAAAGGACAATTTTTGTCCTCGGAGGAGAGGTTTTGTCCTCGGAGGGGAGGATTTTTGTCCTCGAGGATAAAATTAAAGTAAAAATGAACTTACATGTGTTGATTTCACGAAATGACAGCTATCTCCTCGGGTATGCTTGTCTCAGGTATGTTTCCCTCACGAGAGCTCAACTGGTTATGAGGTTCAGAACTCGAGTTGAGAGGCGAGAAAATGCTGTGAAAACAATGAAATATTTAATAACTGAACTGAAATCATTCGAGAATGCTATTCCTCTATCTTGAAAATGTTGTGAAATATTTAATAACTGAACTGAAATCAATCGAG
The DNA here is from genome assembly GCF_014356525.2 of Nilaparvata lugens. NCBI lineage: Eukaryota > Metazoa > Arthropoda > Insecta > Hemiptera > Delphacidae > Nilaparvata > Nilaparvata lugens. Next base: position 33,953,088 of record NC_052518.1, read on the forward strand.
AATGCTATTCCTGTATGTTGAAATGCCGTGAAATATTTAATAACTGAACTGAAATCATTCGAGAATGCTATTCCTCTATCTTGAAATGTTGTGAAATATTTAATAATATTAGAAATCAATCGAGAATGCTATTCCTCTATGGCGTGAAATATTTAATAATATTAGAAATCAATCAAGAAGGCTATTCCTCTATGGTGTGAAATATTTAATAATATTAGAAATATGTTTGAGTGAGTTGACATGGGGGATTTCAGCTTCTAGCAGGTGAAGTCTCATGCTGAGTTCTAGACGAGATTTTTCTTCGTCTTCTAACACATGGATGCTATTTGAAAAATGATCGAGTGTCGGAGAGAGAATACTTACAATCTGATAACGATGCGGGAGCACGTGTTGTTGGGGAGAAATTCGAATTTTTTTCGCCTTGTAGCACGCTCTCGCTCGCACGAGCCTGGAACAGAGAGAGAAATGTATGCTATATAAACACAAGCGATGAGAGGAAAATTATCATTTACATCTGAACCACCTTCACGATGACTTCACAATCTTCTCCATCTTACATCCTGCCGGATAGCCCGCCGCCGCAGCGTGTGCTCAACTATTGGCAGCGCAAAGCTGCTGAGTCATGTGCTGCTTCTTCTGCTGCTGCTGCTGCTGCTCCCGCACCCGCTCCACTGGATCCAGCATCACCAGGTTTCGAGATCGTCATCGGGGACAGCCCTATTCAGCGCTTGGCTCCAGCACCTACCTGGGCACCACGACGAGTGGTGCTAACTACCCTCTCGAACAACATCAAGCAGAAGCAGGCAAAGAGGAAGTTGACGTTTGAGGAGCCTGAGGTTAGCGGGGAAGAGGAGGAGGACATGCTCACTCAATCAAAGGTTAGTTTCAACAAATATTATTAACTTGTGTATGCACAGATTTTTTCTGTGATTGATTGTTAAAAAATCTGTGCACATACGAGTCTTTGATTATTTGATACGAATATTACTTGATATGAATATTATTTGAACTGATTAGAATGCAAGCAAATATTATTTGAACTGCTTAGAAATGGTATTATGAGATATTATTGTTTAAAGTAATCGATCATGCATAAATGTTACCAATATTTCCTTGAAGTGATTAGAATGCTAAGGAAATATTATTTGAACTGCTTAGAAATTATTGTTTAAAGTATTTGATCATGTATCAATGTTAGCAATATTTCCTTGAACTGATTAGAAATTATTGTTTAAAGTAACCGATCATGCAACATTGTTGCCAATATTATTTGAACTGCTTGGAATGCAAAGGAAATATTATTTGAACCGAATAGAAATTGATGCTAAGGAAATATTATTTGTTATGATTAGAATGTAAAGGGAATATTATTTGAACTGATTAGAAATTATTGTTTAAACTAATCGATCATGTATCAATGTTAGCAATATTTCCTTGAACTGATTAGAAATGGTATTATGAGATATTATTGTTTAAAGTATTCGACCATGCATAAATGTTGCCAATATTATTTGAAGTGATTAGAAATGGTATTATGAAATAACATTGTTTAAAGTAATCGATTATGCAACAATGTTAGCAATATTTCCTTGAACTGATTAGAATGCAAAGGGAATATTATTTGAACTGATTAGAAATTATTGTTTAAAGTAATCGATTATGCAACAATGTTAGCAATATTTCCTTGAAGCGATTAGAATGCAAAGGGAATATTATTTGAACTGATTAGAAATTATTGTTTAAAGTACTCAATCATGCAACAATGTTATTTCAATAACTGATATTACTCACTTTATGCAGAGAATTCGATGATAATCTGATGTAGAGATCTTGATCTGTAGTATGATCTGAAACAAATAAGACACTAATCAAATATTTTTCAACAGAAACGAGCTGTAATGGATGAGCACTCCTCACTCGTGCCGCTGATGAAGGAGGTGCGACGAAGGGAGGAGGAGGAGGAGGAGGACGAGATGGAGTTCGTATCAATTATAAATGCACCAACGCCCAAACCATGGATCCCGCTGAGGGAGTTAAAGGAGCGCACTCCCTACCCCATAGTTGGTGCAAGGGAACAGACAAATATTCACGGACGACGAGTAATTTTAAAAATTACCAATGTAGGAAGCAAATCTACTAGTGAGGTGTATTTACCGCAAAGATTTGCTTCCTGCATTAGCTCAGAGAAAATACACCAATTTAATCTCAAGTGTAAACATTTTTTGATGCTGGTAACACATAGGTCGCCAAATTGGTCTGATATAAAAATTGTTAAGCAATAACAATTTTTATATCTGTATACAATTCGTCGACCTACGTGTTACGAATTGTATAGATGTATGTGCAAATAGATAAAATAAATTGTAATATTGTTTCTATAAAAATTGTTTTCAATTCTTACCTGTTGTTGCTGTTGTTGATAAGTTCGTAATGAATAGTAGAAACACGCAGAAGAAGAAATGCTGCTTCACCTGCTCTGTTGTGAATGATATTTAAATAAGGTGACTGAGTCTTTTATAGTTTGTTGTGAGCATGCTCAGTAGTCTTTTCCGCTACACACATACACACACAACACACACACACACACACACACACACACACACACACACACACACACACACAGCTGTACAGGCAAGCGCTGCTGGCTTCTTGCTCACTCCCTCCTACATTAGCACGTGCTAATGTGGGTGGGCCTGCAATGCCACCATCATTTCCCCCCTTTTCAAATCGCATTCACCTTTCAGATTTGAAATAATATTCTTATCATTCAAGCAATGTTATAAGCACATAGCGTGTGAATTCATTTCCAACTCGATTGGAAATTAAACCAATTCAATTCAAGTTGATGTATTGATTAATTAACCTCAGTTAATGTTCAACCATTGAGTTGAAAGGTAATGAAAAATGGTATGTAGGAGAAAAAAGCAGAGTTCGAGGAAACGGGGTAAAGGAATCTTGAGTTCAGCGGCAAGAGTTTTTAAAGGTGTATCAGGTTTGGCAGGTAATGTGACATCAACTATTTTAAATAAGGTAATTGATAACCTGGGAGAAGAATATCATATTCCGGGATACGAGTATTGCGGACCGGGCACAAAGGTTAATGAAAGGTTAAAGAGGGGTGATCAAGGTATAAATTCATTAGATAGAGCTTGCAAGATACATGATATAGCCTATACTCAAAATAGTGATAATAAAACTCGAGCGGTAGCTGACAGAGCTCTAGCAAACGCTGCATGGGACATTTTCAAAAATCCTCAAACACCCCTTGCCGAGAAAGCACTTAGCTATCTTGTTACAAACGTTATGAAAGCTAAAGCGGCGTTTGGTGGGTCTTTGAGAAAGAAGAAGAAGAAGAAGAATGAGAGGAGAAGTTATAGTAACGATATTAGACGCAAAGCTATAGCTCAGTTGAAAAAGTATATTGCAGGAAAAGGATATTTTTTGAAGCCTTTTCCTCAAATAACTAGTGGGGGGAGAGTTCCACCCCTACCCCCATCATCATATGGAGTGAGTTTATTCCCTCAAGCTAAGAAACGTAGAACAACAAAGAAAAGTAGGAAGAAGAAGAAGAAGGCATGAATATTGAAGGAGAATTGAGTAATTATGATTTGATTGATTGGTCGAAATTATTACAGATTCAGCTAAGAGGAATATATATGCTAGATGCATTACCCAAAAAGATTCTAAAAAACGAGAATGCCATTGTGAATTTAGCAAGGGAAAGCGAGGATGGGACACATTGGGTAGCATATAAGAAAGTTGGCTCTAATATTTGGTATTTTGATCCAATTGGAAATTTACAACCTCCATACAAATTGGACAAATATTGGAAAAAAGAAAATGGAGTAAATATATTTTATAATGTGGAGCATATGCAACCATTAAATAGCGATTTTTGTGGCCATCTTACATTATTGTTTCTTGCAAATCAGTTGTAATTAAGTGTTTGTGGTGAACACACAAGATGGTAGTTATTACATTACGATCTAACACGAGTAACCTCTATGAACATTTACAAGAAATTATAGAATTGGATAAAAATTGTGAATGGGAAATTGGATTGATTAATTTTTCTAGTTACAATAGTATTGCAAACATTAACAAAGGAACAAATTCCAGCTTCAAATATGGTGATAGATTAATCGAGTTGGATACTGGTGCATATGAAGTTGAGGATATTATAAAATCTTTAAAGAATAAATTGAATATTGATGGGAAGAAGAATAAACTTATTATACGTGCAAACGCAAATACTATGAAGATTGAAATTCATTCTGATAAACCCATTGATTTAACACGTTCTGATTCGATTGGTAAGATACTTGGTTTTGATAATGTTGTTTTGCAGCCAAATAAATGGCATTATTCCAAACATTTGGTTAACATAACAAGTGTTGACAGTATTGTAGTTGAGTATAATTTAGCTTGCGGCAGTTACTCTGAGGGAAAACAAAAACATATAATCTACGAATTTTTACCAAAGGTTCCTAGCGGTTATTTAATAAACGAAGTACCATCACCGATTATTTATGTACCTTTGAATACACATTGAATTCAAACTATTAATGTAAAGGTAACGGACCAGAACGGATCGTTTATTGATTTCCGTGGAGATACAATTGCAATTAGGTTGCACATACGTGAAAAGTAATGGGTTATCTTATTTTCAACCCACGTTCGAATACGTGCATGCACAATCAAGTCATTAGAGAAAGGAACGCGATAGCGTCAACACCTAAAAACAAACGTGCTTTGTCGGCTAAAAGCGTGAGAATATTAGAAAAGTTGGGTTTTATAGTTGATTGGCGAAATGTCAGGAGGTCCCGCAGCAATTAGTGAAATTCTGGATGTGGAGACAGACCTTCAGTTTTATAATGATATTACTAAATTCCAATTTCACACTCATACAGTTTATTCGGGACAGGAAATAAAAAACTCTGACGAGGCACGTATTGGCATAAATTCTTTAGATGTGTATTCTTTACCTTGTAAATCATTCATATTGATTGAGGGAACAGTTAACTGTACAAAACCGGGAACAGACCCAACCGATGCACCAGTTGCAGCAGACTATAAATTAAGCAGTAACGTAATCAGCAACCTTTTTGACGAAATACGATATGAATTAGCAGGTCAGCAAATTTCTAAATCAAGATTGATTGGATTAACATCCACAATTAAAGCTATTCTAGTGAAGAATACTCTCGATAAAAACACATATCAGTTGGCTGGTTTTGACAGAGCAGGATATGCGCTAACAGATAATAAATTCACTTTCTGTGTACCACTGAAATTAATCCTCCCGTTTTTTGAAGATTTTCAAAGAATAATTTTAAATTTGAAACAGGAACTCGTCTTATTGAGGTCACCGACAGATCTAAATTGTGTTGAGTCTACAAGTGGAACAGATGTTAGTGTGAAAATTACAAAATTACAATGGAGAATGCCCTACATAACTTTAGAAGATCATGTAAGACTGAAATTTTTGAGACTGCTCGATGCTGACACTCCACTGAAATTAGGTTTCCGGCATTGGGAAATTTGTGAATTACCAAATTTGCAAAATTCACTTAACCATTCTTGGGCAGTTCGTACCACATCGAGTTTTGATAGTCCAAAATACGTTATAATTGCATTTCAAACTGATCGTAAGAATAAAATTAAAAAATCAATATCTAATTTCGATAGCTGTGGTATTTACAATGTTAAAGTATATTTGAACAGTGAGTATTATCCATATGAAAATCTGCTAGGTAAGAAGGAAGTTTTATACCAGATGTTCCTGGATTTCGCGCCCTCGTATTATAATCATTCAATCAATAGCGAACTCGGAACAGAAATTGACTTTAAAACGTTTTGTGAATCAACACCGCTGATTGTTGTAGATTGTTCACACCAACCAAGTCATTTGAAATCATTGACAGATGTTCGTATTGAAATGGAATTTAATAGTGCAGTACCTGCAAATACTTCCGCATATTGCGTTTTAATTAGCGATCGTGTGATGGAGTACACACCTCTCACGAGCATGGTGAAAGAAGTTCAGTAATTTTATTGATAGAGCGCGCCGCCTATATAAGGTGTGCATTCTGCTCAATTTAGTTCATTATCAGTTTCACCTTTGAACAGACAACATGACCTATTCTTTGTGTTCTGATATTTTGGACAAGCCACAAACTACCAGTATTCAGTGCGATCTTGATAGTTTCTATTATGAACCAAGCTGCGGTGCACCGATCCAGAAGCTGCTGCAGGTGGAGGAGGAGGAGAAACGAGAAGAGAAAGACGAAGGATTCGAGGAGCCCGCCAAAGATAAAGAAGTGGACAAGGAAGCGAGTGCAAAAATTGCTACGGTTGATCTTCACTGGTTTAAACAAGATTGTAATCAAATTATTGTGAAAGAATTGCCATAATTGATCAGTTTAATAATTATATTGTGTTACATTTCAAATCACCATTTGCAAAGACAGAATTGAGTGCAAAATTGTATAATGATGTAACATGGTTAGAACGTCACTATCATAAAATAAAATGGGAAGATGGAGATTTAGAATACAGTGAGTCATTAATATGTGATTACCTTGCAGCTTATGAGAAAATTTTCACAAAAGGAACTGAGAAAGCAAAGTTTTTAAGAAGATTGCATAGCAACATTCAATGTATACCAGAGGATTTTCCAAAACCTGATTTCAGCTTTTTCACTAGTTCATGGTGTTATGCTGCGTGTAACATTCATAAAAATAGACCACATTCTCGCTGTGCTTTATTCTCTGCCCAACATTATAATTCTTTGTTGTTTAAAAATATGTATCAAACAAATAATTTCTTGTGCGAAAACAATCGAATGCAAAGTATGAAAATGGCTCCGATGTACACGAATTCACAGAAAAGAAACTTTGCTCGTTATGGATTCTTCTACAACGGAAAGGATCTACAATGTGTTTATTGCCTGCATGCATTGAGACTGCATAAAGCGCGTACATGTTGTCTGTCATCAATTAATGGAGAAAGACCACTTAATTACTCTATAATAGTTCCTGCCTATACTTAGTTTTCTTCATTCGCTCAACAACATGGATCTGAGAAAGTGGTTGGCTGCTGACAACGAATTGGAAGTGAGGTTAAAAAACTGTATTGATTGGTACGATGAGTGTGAAAGTGCAATTAGGAAATCAACTCCTGAAAATTATAGTTTGGTGAAACAATTGAAAGACATTTTTCTAAGCACGGTTAATTTAAATGATATAAGAGACTATCTATGTTATTATCGTCCTCATAATTTGTGTATAGATAAGCTAATTAGAATTGAAGATGAAATTATGAATAGTTGTGCCGAAATGTGTAAATAAATGTTTTCTGCCTTCAAATGATTTTTCATTCCAATATCCCATTCACGATTTTTAGTTTAGTTGCTGCTTAGAGCTAGACCAGACAACACGTGTGGGGTGATATTTTTTATACAGACACGAGCCCCTATAACACGTGCATCTCATCAATTTAGAAAGAGAGATATATCTTTCTCTATTCCCCTCATTCGAGACACGTCAAACATCTGCGAGATGCAGTGTTATGGTTTTTCAAAATTCAAAAAATTAACTCGTCTCTTGATGTCAATTTCATTTAACGAATTTGATTCAATTGCGAAGAATATTAAATTTTCAACAGGATGTCAAGATGTTGATTTACCGTTAACAAAAACAGAAAATGTACACTTTTTGATTTTATCTGAGATTTTCGAACTGCTCAATATTCTAGACAGCGGTCATCTACATTATGATTGTACAAATGATTCAGCATTATCTGTTGTTAAAAATTCCGATGAACTTTGGAAATGCTTGTACGATATTGCAGATAAAAAATGTAAAAGAACTTAGATCATTGTAGAGACTTATAGCAATAGATGTGAGAGAGAGAGAATTTCTCAATTCAATTAGATGTAGAGAGAGTCATTGACCTCACTCTGGATTCGCTAGTATAGAGTAATATGGATTCACTTTAATTTGTCAGTAGAGAATTTTTTTCCCCCTCAAAGGGAAATTATTCCCCCTCATCTATACTGGGAGAGAGAGAGAGAATTTCTCAATTCACTTCAATCTGTCAGTATAGCAATATGGATTCACTTTAATCTGTCAGTATAGTAATATGGATTCACTTTAATTTGACAGTATAGCAATATGGATTCACTTTAATCTGACACCAAGGGAATTTTTCCCTCTCAAAGAGATTTTTTTCCCTCATCTAGCATTCACTTTAATTTGACAGTATAGCATTAGATGTAGAAATATGGATTCACTTTAATCTGTCAGTATAGAGAGGGAATTTTTCCTCCAAAAAGGGAATTTTTTTTTCCCTCACCTGGGCAAGGGGAAGGGGAAATCTATTTTTAGAACACCCCCCACCCTACAGGCGGGGGAAGGGGAGGTGGGATGGACGAGGGGGGAGAGGGGGGAGGGGATTTCGAGCAAAAAAGTCAGTCTTAAATGTCAAATGTACTCTACTCCTATCTCGACCCTGAGACATCGATCCTGACACCTGGTTCCAGGGCTATTCTATCTTGATAATTCCATCGGGAATAGCAAGAGGACCTCGAGTAAGGCTTGGGAAGGTCTTTCTCGACCCTGAGAGACCGATCCCCGACACAGGAGATGGCCGGTACCCGAGGTGAGGGACCCGGTGACCAGCCATGACGCCCGGTTCCAGGGCTCATCTACCTTGCTACTTCCATCTGGAAAAGCAAGAGGACCTCGAGTAAGGCTTGAGAAGGCCTTGCTCGAGCTCGAGACATCGATCCTGAGTGCCAGAAACACCCGGTACCCGAGGTGAGGGACCTGGTGACCAGCCACAATGCCCAGTTCCAGGGCTCTTTTACCTTGCTAGTTCCAACTGGAATAGCAAGAGGACCTCAAGTAAGGCTTGGGAAGGCCTTGCTCGACCCCGAGACAGCGATCCTGAGAACCAGAAACACCCAGTACCCAAGGTGAGGGACCCAGTGACAAGCTGCGATGCCCAGTTCCGATGCTCTTCTACCTTGCTAGTTCCAACTGGAATAGCAAGAGGACATCGAGTAAGGCTTGGGAAGGCCTTTCTCGAACCCGAGACGCCAGTCCTAGTGGCCAGAAACAGCCAGTGCCCGAGGTGAGGGACCCGGTGACCAGCCGCAACGCCCGGTTCCAGAGCTCTTCTACCTTGCTAATTCCATCAGGAATAGCAAGAGGACATCCAGTGACTATTGGGAACGCTTCTCCCGTCCCAGAGACCATACTCATGGAAGACACCATATTGTTCCTACTCCTATCTCTCCCTGCCCAACCCTGTTAGGCAGTGTGAAAACACGTCCCCTCTTTCCTAAAAGAGGGAATCACTTCAACGAGGTACTCAAGGCCCTGTTCCAACCCTCCAACTTGAACGAGGGTGGTTGATGGACACCAAACCAAGCCTCCCATCCCCTGCTGTAGCCCACCCAAGATGCCGACTGAGTCTAGCCAGCCCAGAGCGACACTGGGAATTCTAGTAGAAGAAGGTGTGGGCCAAAATCTACTCAGAAGATTGGCATACGAATGTGGGGCTAAAGGTAGGAGGAGAAGAACAGCAATGAGTGCTGAAGAGAAGTGTAATTGTGGCAGAGAGGAGAAGGAGACACAAGAGGAAAGCAGCGATCCGGGTGTGTCCTAGATCTACAAACTCCATCGTAATGAAGCAGTGAAACTGGCAACATCAGCGGGGTTACCATCAACAGGTATGATGGCCAAGCTTAGGAAAATTTTAGTGGATCATCACAGGAGAACAGCAGGCGAATCCAGCAGTCCAAACCAGGCTAGCGATGGGGCTAGTGCAGGATACCATGAGGCGAATAGAGCAACATCACTGTGGCCTCCTACAGAGGAGGATCAACAGGAGTCTATCAGACTCGAAAAATTACCCAAGGAGGCATCACCAGGTACAGATGGCGAACCCTGTCATTCATGGGTGAATCGCCTATGGAGCAGAGACACAGTTGAATTGCTCTTAGACTTGGTGCCAACCGACAGCACCTGTTCTGAATTGAGGAGAGCATTAGAGGAACATCTGCAATGTTTCCCCACAATGCTTCTACCACTTCCAAATGAGGAAGCCATGCTACAGCCAACATAGCCGAGATCAACACCGGCTAATGTGGATACTGTTACTCTGTGTATCATGCGAGACCTGAATTGGTGAGACCAGATGTACCACCAGCTCACCGGTACATGCCTTGACATGTACCGAGGTCACCTACCAGAGCTGCAGCAGCTCAAACTCCATTTATGGACCCAGGAACTGTGTGTGATGGAGTTCGGGGATGGAGGTTGTCCTGTGATGGCAATGGAGATGCTCCTAGTTTTCTAGAGCACCTCAAAGAATTACAACAAGCATATGGGCTGACAGGGGAGCAGTTGTTTCTGGCATTACCAGAAATGTTAGCAGGAAGGTGTTCCTTGTGGATGTGGAACCGGAGAGGGCTCTGGCATCACTGGAACGATTTTGTAAGAGACTTTCAGTCTTGTTACTATCCAGCGACCTATGTGGACGACCTGGATACACAAATTCTTGGCCGACAGCAATGTGAAGACAGGGCCATCAATGACTATGTGGAGCAGCTTCAGACTTTCATGAGGAAGAGAGGAGACTTCTCAAACAGCCACCAGCTGCAGAGGCTCTATAAGAATCTATTACCCCAGTATAAGCTGTACATAAGAGAAGCCAAAGTTTATTCAGTTGATGATCTACTTAAGCTGGCCAGACAATATAATCAAATAAAGTTCGAAGAGAAGAGTGCACAACCGAGGCAACAAGCTGCAAAACAGGAGGAGGTGCATAAACCAGTAAAATCTTGTCCTGAATCTGAGCCCACAACAACACAACGATGTGTGGAGCTGACTCCAGTGGGTCCTGTATGCTGGCAGTGTAAGAAAGTGGGTCACTGGAGGTCGGAGTGCCCTGAGGCTTCTCTCTGCTCAACATGCGGGAAATCTTGTTCCAGTTTCACCTGTGAGAGAGACCAGAAGAGGTCTATGGATAAAGCAGCTGTGATGAAAACCTGGAATCAACTCCAACTAGAGCCGGAATTGCAGTTTGACAACAGACTGTATACAACAGTCGAAGTAGCTGACAACCAATATATTGAGCTCTACTCAATACAGGAGCAGAATCCAATTATTTAAGCTTAGCCACATTTGCAAGCTTAGAGGCCGGGTGTGCGAAGAAAATGCCTACACAGTAGGGTGCAGTCTTGACGAATGGAACGGCAGCTCGGCTGTATGGAAAGGAGGAAATCAACCTGAAAGTCAGCCACGAGGTGCTGCCCACAGTGATGACTATCATGGAAGGATTATCACCCGAATTTTTATTCGACATGCAGTTTCTGCAGGAGCACAAAGTGAAGATCAACACTCGCACCTGTACCATGGAGTGGGAGCCTCAACCCAGGGAGAAAGTTGAAGCAACTATCCTGAAGAATGTGAGGGCCCAAGAGAGAGAGAGATGAAGTCGGGTGCAGCCACAATGGAGACGCAATGGGAGCGTCCACAGCCCCAGGAGACATGTATCTTCATGCTAGTAAATGTCCAAGATGCCTGGCTCAATGCACTAGTTGATAACGGGGCTGAGCTGTCCTATGTCTCTGGAGAGGAAGCACGACTGCTGAAGAAGTCTGGAGATTGCCAGATTAAAGCAATCAGTCATCAACCTATTTTGGTGACTTGAGAGAAGCTTCCCGTAGTGGAGGAGCTGGAGCTGACTGCCGAAGTGTGCAGTGGACAAGTATACTGGAGAGTGGCAGTGATCAACGAGTTGGAATCCGAAATGATTTTGGGATTAAGTCATTTGAAGCCGATTCGAGCAAAACTTGATTTAAAGCAGAGGAGGATGGTATTACCTCCAGCCTTAGTGGAGCAGGTGATGGCTGTGACTTCCAAAAAGGAGGAGTTCAAAAAATTCCTGGAGATGAAGCTGAAAAAATTCCAAGTGCTAGGTGCAACCCACCTCCTAGTGCATAAAATCAGGCTAAAGGGAAGAGCTGAACCATTCCATCAACATCCATATCCTTGTAATCCGCTTATGCAGGCGGTGATAAATGAGGAAGTCGACAGTATGCTCAGCCAGTGGGTGATTGAACCGAGTAGCAGCCCTTGGAGTTCACTAATTGTCTTGGTGAAAAAGGTTAATGGAAAAATGTGGTTTTGCATTGATTTCCGTCAGACTAATGCACTCACTGAACGAGATGCATACCTGTTGCCAAATATGACAGGTATCTTGAATCGATTGAGGAATGCCGAATATATTTCTTCAATTGACTTGAAGAGTGGGTATTGGCAAGTGCCATTGGAGGAGCAGAGTAGACAGTTTACCGCGTTTACAGTTTCTGGAAGGTGGCTATTCCAGTTCAGGATGATGCCATTTGGTCTACACTCAGCTGGAGCAACATTTGAACATCTTCTGGACCAGGTGATTGAGCCAGAATTGGAGCCCTGTGCTTTTGCATACCTGGATGATGTCATCGTCCTAGGAGAGACACTGGAAGCTCATATGCTGAACTTAGCTAGAGTGTTCAGGAGACTAAGAGAAGTTGGCTTGATAATTTACCAGGAGAAGTGCCAGTTCTTGAAGAGAGAGTTGCGGTATTTGGACCACATTGTAAGGGAGCAGGGACTCCGAACTGATCCAGAAGCGGTGAGAGCTGTGAACGAATTTCCAACTCCACAGGGGCTGAGAATGCTCCAGAGTTTTCGGGGTTTGGCATCCTGGTATAGGAGATTCGTTCCAAACTTTTTGGACCTTGCAACACCCTTGCACTGGCTGCTGAAGGTGGGAGTGAAATGGCACTGGGGACCAGTAGAGGAGAGGGCCTTCCAGGAGATAAAGGGGGCCCTCACTAGATCACCAGTGCTGACGTATCCATATCTTGAATTTCCATTCACACTCCAGACAGATGCCTCTGAATACAGATTGAGAACTGTACTCAACCAGGAGGTGGACGGAGAGGAGAAGGTCATCTGCTGTGCTATGCGTGCAGAGGGCTCAAGGGCCTGAACTTCGGTATTCCACTACAGAAAAGGAATGCTTGGCTGTGATTTTCACACTAAGAAAATTTAAGCCGTATATAGAGGGCTATGAGACTACAGTTATCACAGATCACCAGGCTCTAAAGTGGTTCAGAGTAATCCCGAACCTGACAGGAAGGCTCGCGAGATGGGCTTTGGAAATGCAGCAATATAATCTGGTTATTAAATATCGACATGGAAAGCTGAACGTGGTCCCAGATGCACTCTCCCGATCATTTCCAGGAGGCGATGCACCGACCGACAACAATGGAGGCCAAAAGGAGGCAACAGGAGAGGTGGCAGCCATCATCACGGAGGATGATGGATGGATAAGGAAGACGAAAAGCAATCTGCTCCATAATCCGGGTAAATATCCAGATTATATGGTGAGGGGTGAGGCCCTATATTGTCTTATATGGGCCTGGCAGCAGCCTCCTGATGCACCAGAGAGTGATGGCTGTGTATTCCGAGAAGTGCATGGGGTGAGATACTTCAGCAGAGTCATGATGCACCGACAGCTGGCCATGAAGGGGTGTTTCAGACCTATCACCGGATAGCATGCCACTATTACTGGCCAGGCCTCTATGCAGATGTCGCAAAGTATGTGAGGCGGTGCAAGACATGCATGAAGCACAAAGTGGAGCAGCGGCCTCCATATGGGCAGATGGATAGCCAGAGGAAGGTAGTTCGACACTGGGAGACCGTCAGCACCGATATAGTGGGCCCATTGCCTCGCTCGAAGAGAGGAAATAAATACCTGGCTAGTGTTTCAAGACCAGTTCACGGAGTGGATGGAAGCTCAGCCGCTAGCTCAGGCTGACAGTAACACAGTTGCACGAGCCTTGAGGGAGCTAGTTGCCACCAAGTTTGGAGTGCTGAAGTTATTGATTTGTGACAATGGAACACAATATACCAGTAGGCTTTTTAAGTCATACTGTAAGGATAATGGCATTACATCATTCTATACTCCACCGTATTTACCAAGCTGTAACCCTACCGAGTGAGTCAAGAGAGTTTTAAAGACTATGATACAGCTCTATGTAGGAGAGCATCATGCCGATTGGGATAGTTACGTGGAGGAGTTCTGTTTCACCATGAATACAGCATGTCGGTACAAAGTATACAAAGTATTTTTACATTCATACTCCTGCTTTCCTGAATTTTGGAAGAGAGTTGAGAGCACCAGGAGAGGCCAGCTGTGAGAAGGAAGGTGATCCCCGACAGGAGGATGGAGGCACAAGTCGAGCAGCGCAGCTAAGGAGGCTGCAGGTGCTGAATAGGTCACAGAAGCTCGTTTTAGACAACTTAAACAAGAAGGTACCAGGAGGTATTTCAATCTCAAAGACCGTTGGAACTGAGGACGGGGCAGATGGTGTATAAGTGAGATTATCACCTTTCATCTGGAGTTAACCAGTTTGCAGCTAAGTTAACTCCAAAATTTTCTGGGCCCTATGAGGTAGAGAAAATGTTGAGCATTTCAGTAGTGCTGTTGAAGGGAGCTGCCGGTAAGAAACTGACAATTATCCAAATTATCAGTCTTAAGGCTTTATCTGTTGAATTGGAAAATTGTATTGCTATCACTTCTTCCATTCCCAATGAAATCTTCACATTTCCAGTTCGAAACTCCTAACAATTTTGTTGTTGCCAAGCATGGGCTAACATATAGAATTTGAATCATTTTGTATTCCAATCGTCAGTCATAGTCTTCAAACTATATAATGATTTGTGAATATTGGGAGAAGATTATAAGTCAGTCTATTCTGAATAATATTTATCCATGAGGTAATGGTTTAAATAATTATTGAAATAAGAAAATGAAGCTGGTGGTAGTTGCTTTAATCTGTATTAATTAGGATAATTACGATGCAGTAATTAACAGATGTTATCATACTGTAGGATAAAAGTCAATTACGTTGCAATGGATTATTCGTAGTAAATGAATAAATTGCATTTGATTGTGAGTCATGATGCACTACAGTCGTATTTTATTAGCTTCAGCTATGATTCGATTTCTCTAATATTCTTATGAAAATAAAACCTGAGGGCCAGTTATAAATTGGAATAAAATCTTCATTATTCCAATTCAAACAATTCTATGTTGGTTCGAAAAGCTTCTTGTGCTGTGCTGTTATTGAAGCAGTCGAAATTCTATTGTGCGATTGTTCTAATTGTAATTTACGTTTTGAAGATGAATCCAAGTTTCACTCAGCCTACCATTATGAGTGATTATATTCCATGGCTATATTTTCTCTCTAATGTCGCAATTCTATTAAGAAGATTCAATAGGTGAACATTGTCATCATTTTATATTGAAATAAACAGTGAGAAATAGCACTAGTCCTATGTTGTGTCACTGCCAGTTTAATCCGAATCTCAGTACTACATAACTGTTGAGCTGTTGTTGCTTACGATAAGATAAAACAATCAACTTGTTTTGTCTATCCATCAGATTATTCTCGTGGGATCATGCAATTTCATTATATTCAAGTTGATAAATTCCAATTCCGGTTTTACTGACTATGTTAGTTTCTACAGCCAAGTCATTGTTCTTAGATAATTCGTTGCCAACCAATGTCCATGTGGCCAATTTCCAAAAAGCTTTTTTTAAAGCTTCTCACTATTTTTCCGCAGTTTTCAGAATTATATTAGATAGGTATACCGAGATTACTTGAGTCTCAACGATCCTTTATAGAAGAGGACATACACCGATTGCGCCCAGCGGTCAAATGGGAGTGGTACATAGCTCGTACACATACGTACACTGTTTATGTCTTGACATCATCACAGTCACATTATTTGTCCCGCCTATCTCTCTGTGGAAGGGATAGCGGTATATGTACTTCCCGATAACCAACTGTTTTATAACTACTACTACTATTCAACTCTAAAAGTGTTCCATTGATTTATCTCGACTTGTGAAGAATTTTGAAATCATGAATACATGGAATTTTCAGCTCTGACCGGTTAACGACCGGGAATCCCTCGGTTTGTCAAAACCACAACACCTCATCAACTTTTCTGTAATTAGCACATATTGAATCTTTCACCAGTCTGTCACCATGAGTGAGAATAAGAACAGTGGTGATATGTTTACTATGCTGACTGACCGGACGTTTAAAGTTATTAGTATTTAAAGGTTTTGAGTTTTCAAAAAAATTATCTTTATCTATCACCAACATTGTCTTTGTCATTAAAACACATTCAGAAATAAAAGGTAAACCAATTTTTAAAATAAAATAAACCAATTTGACAGAGATCATCCATTCAAGATGACTGTATCTCAATGAATCGTACAATCATGGTTCTAGCCCAATCTTTCAATATAAATTACAATGGAAATATGGGATAGAAATCTGTATCTCATTATTTTGGCTAATATGATGTCATAATACAGTAGTGTTTTGCTTGGTGCTTATTCCTTAGGATACGGGAGTGAATTTGAATTTTGCACCTTCAGTCGGATAACGTTATGTCGGCTGCTAGTGAGAGCAAAATGTTTGTTAATGTCAATATGTGAGTGGCCATACACATCTGACCGCTGGGCGCAATCGGTACATTCCCATAGAAGACGCTGAAGAAGGAAAAGTGAAAAAAATGCTATGAGAACAACACATCCTATGAAATCTACTATAAAACGTGAATGTGACTATGGTAGGGTAGAAAAATGGAAAAGTAGCTTCTAGAATGACTATTGTCCTCAGTTATAACTTCAAACTCCATGTTGTCACTGCTAGAATGTAAAAGTGAACTTTGCATACAGCAAGAAGTCCTAAACCCTAATATTCAGGGTTACCTTATCACTTTTATAGCTGTATTCTAAATAATAAACAGATTTAGTGAAAATTATTGGAACATCTTGATATTTCATTTTCAAGGGTAATTTAATAGTGAGTTTCTTTAGGGATCCTGATTTAATTAAAAATACTAGTTTTCTGTCCCTTCAAAATTTTGGACCACCATCTTTGATGCGCCATTTTGAATCCAACTCTATTTTATTTTTAATGTGAACCATCAGATTTTTAATTTTCAAGTGTTAGTAATCACTTTTAGTAACATCTACTCACATATTTGACAGTTTGAACAGAAAAGTTTAATCCATCAGATTTTTAATGACCTAATTTAAATGATTATTTTCATTTTTTTATAATTTATTAGTATTTTAAAAATGTGAATATCTTTGAAACGGTTCGAGATATCAATGTGATGTTTTCTCCATTCATTTTCTCTCGAAATTGTGTACAGAAATCATGTATGACCAACTTCCCGTTGAAAAAAATGAAGTTGGAACTTTTTATGAGCGTTTAAACGGTTTGAACTCGAAGAATGTAATTTCTTCAACTTTGAGCTCTCATAAAAAGATCAAAAATGTCACACAAAGGAACAAATTATACGCTTCTTATTGGATTTAGATTTTGACTGATTTCTAGTTTTCTAATTATTGGCAATTTTCAAGAATATAGAAAAATCTATATATCTTGGAAACTAAGGTCTTCGTAAGAGATTTTTACAGGCCATTTTTGTTACAAAAATAGTTTAGAATCTATGGTCTTCGGCTGTTATACCTTTGATGAGACACTCTGTATATGAATAGTTGAAACTTGTTGTGGTAAAACACAAAAAAGGGTACTTGAGAATTTTTCATTTTATTTTAACAGTTGTAGAAGGGAAGGTGAATTTCAAAAAAATATGATATGAGGGTATATATATATATATATATATATATATATATATATATATATTATCCAGGTTATATTATTATTTTGAAAACACTACGATAATTGGATCAGAAAAATGAAGTGAAAATGAAGCCCTTCCTCGCGGCTCTTGGACAAAGCTTTAATCTACATGGATTCAAATGGTAAATAAAGTTAGTAAATGATGTGACGGAAAATTTGGACGAAGCCTGTGTTGAGGTTTGGACGGTTAGACTAAATGGGCCATATGAATAAAGTTGAGCATTTGCTTATACTTCTAAAATATTGAGCATATGCTTCATTTTCTATGAATAAACGTGAGCAAAACCTTTTGCTCATGCACATCAAAAAAATAGTTTGAGCATTTGTTCAAAAGTAAAAGCTTAAGCTTAAGATTGTATGTATAAACTAGAGCATTTGCTCAACTTTTGAAGCAAATGCTTCAAAAAAGGTGAGTCTAGTCTGGAGCAGCTTTTCACCTATTGCTCATAGTAAAATGGCTCAACTAATTCGTGTGAGTAAGAGGAAACTATACCAGATACGATCACAACCAATAGTTGGGAACTATAAAACTCTTTTTAGATTCAACTATGATATATATCATCATTATTCCTACAAAAGAATAAATACAAAAGATACATATCCGATATAAAGATAGCCATCACAGAATAAGGAAATAGAGTGTAGACTGTAGACGATTATAAGAAGGCTATTAAGATTAATATTATGCTGAAGATTATTAAAGAGATGAAATTTTTTCACGCTATTATTCAAAAATTCAGAACTCAACTAACCTAAAACTCAATTCATATAGAGAACAGAGCAGACAACCAAACACAAGCGGTGTCTATACTTGCAAATTTAGCGCTAACCTTTCGCTTTAAAAACAAAGTAAGGCCACAAAAGCGAATCAGCTGATGAAAAATCTTTAAAATACGTGAGCATTTGCTCCAGAGTTCAGGAGCATAAGGTAAAGCTTATTCATATAAAAATGAGCAAATGCTTATGCTTCTACCCAATGCTCATGAGCAAAACCTTATGCTCATTCTCATGAGCATTTGCTCTGGTTTTATTCATATGGCCCATTGATTAATAATTTTAATCTCCAGAGCATCAAAGAGCAAAAAAATTATTATCAGATAGTGTGATAGATTGTTAGATTATATGGTATTCTTTCTTTTATGGATTGTTTTCGACATAATTTAGTACAAATATTTTGATAGTGATTGCTTTCTACATCACAAGATATACCTGATATATACCAAGCTATAAAAAATGATAATTCATCAATGTTTGTCTCAACATTGTTATGTTTCATGACAATTAAGATGATTGATTGATATACTTTGGAGTATCAAATATCATCTGAATTGAATCGAATTTATTTTTACCAACAACATACAAGCTTACAATGTACATTTATACACAGCATACATAATAGAATAAGTATAAGTTCACAATTATTAAAACTACGCTCACATGAACCTGAAGGTTTGTTTGTGAGTCGTGAGTTCGAATATTATTATTAAAAAAGTGAAAATAAATAAAAGAAGGAGATCATACTCCAGCATAGATAAAACAAGAATGCTCCATTTGTGTATCGGATAGAATAAAAGAATTTAATTGAGAAAAACATTTATATTCTTCTAAAC
Source organism: Nilaparvata lugens (assembly GCF_014356525.2). NCBI lineage: Eukaryota > Metazoa > Arthropoda > Insecta > Hemiptera > Delphacidae > Nilaparvata > Nilaparvata lugens. The sequence continues at coordinate 33,972,492 of NC_052518.1, forward strand.
AAGGTAAAAATATTGGAATAAATATTACAAATGGAAAACGAAGGTAATACTATATGAGGGAATAAAACTCTTGATAGTTCTACAAAAATAGCTCAAATAATATAGAAACTTGAAAAAAAATTAAACAAAATATGATGCGATGTAATAATTAACCCCGCACTCATACACACACACTTAAACACCCACAGAAGCACACGCACGCATACAGGAGAGGGACACACACAAACACACACACACACACACACTCACTAATCTTGACAATTGAACTATTAAGTGAAGTTATTTTTGTTTTGTGTCAAGAGATTTACTAATAGTTCTATTGAAGGGGGTGTGGGATGTGAGGAGAGGAAATGCTCAAGGGATTTTAAGCCTTCAGAATGGGGAATGGATGTGTAGAGGGAGGCCACATCAATGGTAACAAGGAGGAGTTGTTGTTCAGTTGGAAGGGTTGTGTTTCTTAGGATATCTATGAAGTGGAAGGAGTCTTTGAGATGAGAGGGTAGGGAGGCAACAATGGGTTGGAGGTGGAAATCAACAAGGGCAGAGATTCGTTCTGTTGGGCTATTTATGCTTGAAACAATGGGACGACCAGGATTGCCTTCTTTATGGATTTTTGGAAGAAGATAGAAGTGTGGTATGTTGGGAGTGTCTGGTGAAAGGATGTTGATGTCTGAGTCCGAGAGGCCTTCATATAGACCATATTGCATCAGAAATTTGAAGACATTCTTTTGGATTCGTGGTGTAGGGTCAGAAGGCAGGAGTTGATAATGTTTGGGATTGGTGAGTTGCCAGTTGGCTTCTTTGATGTAATCAGTGGTGTTCAGTAAGACTGTGGTTGAGCTTTTGTCAGCTTTGGTTATGAAAATACTAGGGTCAGAGCGAAGGTCTTTGATGGGGCACGCGCCACCTTAGTCCTCCAACACACCCAGAACCTGATAGGAGTGGACAGCGACTATCTAATCCATCGACACCGTACGCCAGCGACAGGGAAAGACTGTTTTGAAAGTCTCGAATTGGCGTGTGCGTTAGGCGCCAAAACTGGACATTTTTACTTTCCTACAGAAACGACAAAGCAGACACATCGAATATCTGACACTTCCAAAACAAGACGGCCAAGTTTCACTTCTTGGATGGACTGTACTACGCAGAGCTGTCTTGTTTTAAAACAATTGTAATTGTTTGATGAATCCCCATGTGTAGGCTATTCTTAACAAGACCATTGACAATTTATTTCTGAAACCTATCACTCTCTTCTATCTCTCTTTTTAGTAATATCGGGCAATGACTTACCTTGAAACTGTATTATTTGTTATTATATCATTCCTATTTTCACGGAGTGATCCGTGGTCTAGTGGATAGAGTGCTTGCGTAGCAGCATAGAGATCCCGGGTTCGAACCCCTCTCATTACCAAAAGTTTTTTAACCAGATCACTCCCGTGTTATCGGATGGGCACGTTAAACTGTCGGTCCCGGCTGAAGTATGACAGTCGTAAGGCCCATTGACGGCTTAAATTATATATTCAGGCGGTGGAACATTCCCGAAAGGGAACTCCCCACCAACAAAAGCCATACGAATTTATTTATTTTTTTTTTTATTCCTATTTTGTGCAGTTGTCTCTCTTCTCTGCATTTATTTGGAGCATGAATAATAGAGCTATTAGTAAATTTCATGACACAAAACAAAAAAAATCTGGTGGGTACACTCACACAACTTTCCTTGCTCATATTTGAAACTACGATCAGACTTTTGTATATGTGTATATATAATTGTTTTCAGAGTACTTTTTCCTTTGTGTAAATTGTGAAATTCGATGATTTTTTTTTAATCGTCATATTTTTATAGTCGTCATAACAGCTGTTCTACAGATGAAATATCTCGACTATGTGTTCTTTTTATGAACTGCTCTACCTACCTACCTCATGCACAAGAAGGAGGTTACAAAGTCCATTTCTCAAGGATGGGGTGGACCCCCATTAGTTTCCCAGAAAGGAGACTCATGCCAGTTAATAGAGCTGATAAATATAACTATACAGAGTATGAATTTGAAAAAAATCGGTCGAGTTATTTTGAGAAAATCGTGAAAAACATGTTTTTTTTAGTAATTATCCGCCATTTTTCTCAAGTATATTACGGAGCTCCTGTAATTTTCTCAGAAGTGAGAGTCATGTCAGTTGATAGGGCTTATAAATAGCTATTCATGGTATGAATTTGAAGAAAATCGTTAGAGCCGTTTTCGAGAAAACCGTGAAAAACATGGTTTTTTAGTAATTATCCGCCATTTTTTCCGCCATTTTGAATTCAATTTTATTGAATTTGTTATTGTCAGATCCTCATGGTATAAGGACCTTAAGTTTAAAATTTCAAGTCAATCGGTTGATTAGGAATGGAGTTATCGTGTTCACAGACATACACACATACACATACACACACACACACACACACACACACACACACACACACACACACACACACACACACACACACACACACACACATACACACAGACCAACACCCAAAAATCATGTTTTTGGACTCAGGGGACCTTGAAACGTATAGAAAACTTGAAATTAGGGTACCTTAATTTTTTTTGGAAAGCAATACTTTCCTTACCTATGGTAAGGGCAAGGAAAGTAATAACTTCACTTAATAGTTCAATTGTCAAGATTAGTGAGTAGCTGAAACTTCTCGATAACTCTATAATTCGTAGTTTTGCCATCAAAAACACTGTAACTAGTATTCCCATAAAAATAAATACACTAATATGCAATTGTAACTGATAACTCCAGTTATGAGTTCATTGAAAGCTCTATGGATTCACATATAATAATATAACTAGAGACACCCTGGGTTGAAGAACTCGCTCATGAACAATTGTTTTGATCTCTGAAATCTTCTACAAGTATGTCAAATTAATAAAATTATATTTTTATATTAATATATATTCAAATAATATATCAATATTTTCTTATATCCATTTATAGAGGCTATATTATGAATTAATTATGGGTAATGATGGGATCAGTATGCATGATACAATTTTTCGAATTTGGTTCTATCAGCCTCGATATCGCAGAGCTTGATATGTAATATATTGATATTGCAGAGCTTCATATATATTCGTCACCCTCCAGAATTTGTATTAAACGCTTGGTCTCATGAGCTACAAATTATAGAGGTTCTACTGTGTTGAATGTAGTCTACTGGAGGGTGAATATACTCGAACATTGAGTATTTTGAAGATAATTGAATTTGTTAGTATTGTTTTTCATTTTGAATTTCCTTTTATTTGAAATCCACCAATAGACCTTTAAGACAAATGGTCTATCTTTTCATATTCCCTAAAAACTACCTGATTGTTATAAGCTAATTTAAGTATGTGCTTCCACAACATAGAAATACCCTTTTCTTGGAATATAGGGATGTAGAGGCATATTTATATAGGATAGAATTCCTGGAAGATTGGATATGTGAGTATATTGTCAATGAAAATGAGTAGAATACAAAAACTTTGAAAAGTATAATGAAGTTGAATGAAATAAACTTCAATTATTGTATGGCAAGATTACGATACTCATGAGCTCTACTTAGAAATCCTATTATATTAAGTGAGCAATTTCTATATATATTTTTATGTTTATCTGGTTATTCTTATATCTGGTTATTTAAATCCAACAGATCTCGAAAAAGGCTCTAACGATTTTCACGAAATTTGGAACATGGTAGGTTCATGATATAAAAATTCGATTGCACTAGGTCTCATCCCTGGTAAAACTCGCTGAAGGACATTAAAAGGTTATATTCATACTTGGAAAAATAAACGACTTTCGTCGTCTGTGGATAATAAAGTGAGTGAGTGAGTGCATCTGTGGAAAATAAAAATATTTCATCCCCGAAATACATAAACTGACGTATTGCCAGCTGTAAAATATAAACACAACCTCAAAATCAAAATTCAGGGAAGAAACAGTTTTGTGTGTGTGTGTGTGTGGTGTGTGTGTGTGTGTGTGTGTGGTGTGTGTGTGTGTGTGTGTGTGTGTGTGTGTGTGTGTGTGCATCTGTGTACAGGATATCTCATCTTCCAATTAACAGAACGACTTGAAATTATGTTTATGGTTATGTAAATTATGTACTATTTAAGGACTTGAGGTCCTTACACTATAAGGATCTGACACGAACAATTTCGATCAAATGCAATTCAAGATGGCAGCTAAAATGGCGTGTGAGTGTGAGTGCGCCACACCGAGCGAAGCTTGGTGCCCCGATATTGGATTGTGAAACAAGATAATTGTACTGGAATTTAACTAGTAGTTCTGTGAACAATAGACCTCACGCAGTTTTCTCATCCACAAGTATCTGATGTGACCTGTATGAAAAGTTAACAAACTCAGTTCACGTTTGAATTTGTATTCCATATAATTATGATATAATTCATCCAGTTCTGTGATAATCTTTCCATCTGATGAGAATTAATTTTTTACAATAAAAAATATTATAATTTCTTCAGCATTATTTAGTTCATTTGATTATTTTTAATCAACTATTGAATTATTGCGAGCTTCGCTCGTTATATAGTTATAAACTATTGATAAACAGAACAAAATTCTTTATAATGATTGGGGAAGGACTAACAGGCACAGCCCAAAACTGTTCCTTCCCCGAATTTTGATTTATACACTATAAATAGTCCAGAAAGTAGACTATGTTCCATAAACTTGAATTCAGGTTCAATTTTCAGTCCAAAATTTTAAAAACAAAAATGTTCTGATTTAGATTATTTACAAACCAAATTGAATAACAAAATAACACTCACTCATTACTTAAAATTGTCAAATAATGAATATCTTTGAAAATTATGATATTCTCTAGTTTAGAAAGATTATCATGTCATGTCAACAAATCAGATTATTTTGAACAAGTCGATTAAAATTTCTAGATAATATTTCTTGCTGATTGCTTACACAGCTGGAAATAATTCTGTCTCTCTCCCACACATGCATCTTCTGTTTCGACAGATGACGAAATTATCATCTGTTTTCCCATGGATGCATAATTGTTATCCTTTTCATGTCCTTCAGCGAGTCTTCCCAGGGATGAGACCTAGTGCAATCGAGTTTTTAAATCATAAACCTACTATGTTCCAAATCTCGTGATCGTTAGAGCCGTTTTCGAGATCTGTTTAACATAAATAACCAGGTAACCAGATATAAAAATATAAACAGATATACAGAAATTGCTTGCTTAATTATTTAGGATGACTGACAAACAAAATATTGAAACTAAAGACCTTAAAGATGCATATCTCTTCAAGGTCTTTGATTGAAACTGTAGACCTTATAGAAATTGGCATGGCTTTTCCAGACATCTGTGTAATCCACTTGTCGGCTGATTGTTTATGAATAATTCAGAGTATGGAGGAATTCCTTTTCTCATTATCCTTAAAATGCAAATTTTCAAAGAACCTTGTGTATACATCGACGCGCAGTTGAAAAAGGAAAATTCCTGCCAAATCTCATCAAATTCTATCAACGCGTTTAGACGTAATTGTTACATACAGACAGAAAAAAGAAAATCCGAGATAAAACATAGACCTCACTACGTTCGGTCAATAATCTGTGATATTTTTATGATTATTTAAAAGCAATTGAGCCGTCCATTACAATCATCAAGAGAAAAACCAATTATCTTCTCAAATCTTAATACATTAACAATACACTACCGGTAATTCATGAGTAAATACTGATATGGTCGATTTCAATGAACATTAAATGAAATGGTTGTTTTCTTCTAAATCTCTTTACTTGAGCATTCTGTTAATTTCGAACAGAGCTCACTTTCACGGGGTTTTCTCAGATGATTCAGCAGTCACTGAAGAATCTCCAACACAGATCTCAATAATCCAGGAGAGAGTCATCTAAAATTAAAACTATTAGTGCAATATTGCAAAATTATTATTGCCAATTATTAATGTTTTTCAGAAAATTATTAATGATAATTTTTGGAGTTTCAATTATTATAATATTTTTCGCATTCCCATTTTTCATTTTTTTTAATATTTTGAATCCCTTCATTTGGGTTACTCGTTCAGTTGAATGATATCGGGGGATCGAGCTTTGCTCTGGAGTGTAAAAGCATAGAAAATTTTTTAACGAAAGATTGAATTTATAGTTTATATTCATTTTCTCAGTCGAACACTTATTTTTACAGTTATATGAGGAGGCACAACAGGATTATGCCCAAAACTGTCCCTTTTCAAATTTATACTACAGTCCAAATCAAAATTTAGGTCATGCTACTATCACTCATCAAAATAACAATTTATTCACACTTCAAAAAACAAACACATCATCAATTATTACAAATAGATATACTATGAATTCGATTAAGAATGATTTATTATCTTTTGCTACAATATTTGTTAATATACTATGTACTATTCTACACTAACAGAATCTAGTTATTATTTTGGACTTTCTAAAGTAGCCTAAACATGTTTTCTAAAAAAAGAGAAATAAACGAAAATAAGTTTTTCTTGTTGAATTTTTCTTTTCGTGAGATCAGCTGAATGATCCCACACATGCACTCTTTCATTCACTTCCATTACCGTATCAAAAGACGAAAAAATTTCCAGCTGTTTTCCAAGGATGTATTTATCCTTTTAATGACCTTCAGCGAGTTATCCCAGGGTTGAGACCTAGTGCAATCGAATCATAAACCTACTTTGTTCCAATTTCGTGAGAATCGTTAGAGCCGTTTTCGAGATCCGGTCACATACAGATATACATATATAAACATGAAAACATGTGAAAATATAAACAGAAATTGCTCGTTTAATAGTATAGGATAGTACAATTATATAGTATTTATATAGCATTATTCGGTTATATATCAATCACAGAAATCTCTCTCAGCAGCGATGGTATAAACGCTTGACATAGGTTTTTAGGGAACGATAATTATAAGAATATGTGATGAATAATAAATCTATCCTGTTCTAGGCAATAGTCCAGGCAACTCGGTTTGATATAAATTGATGGGCGATTTCCACCATTCATTATCTCTTGAAATTCTATTTTTGAATCTTGTATTAAAACATTCCCATAAAAAATGTTTGATTCAATGTGGCAGAACCAATATGGCAGACCAAAATTTTGAAGCTAACTACAGAATTTTTTTAAATTTGAATAGGATTCCCAGTGGAGCCCACTGTCAAATTATCTTTGAAAAAGGAACATTAAGCTCTTTTCCTATTAATATTAAGGAGTAGGTCTATGTGAATCCATAGAACTTCATAGGTTTCTCCTTATGGGTAAATGATTCAGAATCAAAATTCAAATTCGTTGAATTAATAATATCAACGACATAGTAGCTGCCATCACAATTTTTATCATTAATATTACGCGAATGCTCCTGAAGGATAATAGTCAGGCAGACACACACAGGAGCAAGTTATTTTATCTCATGTACTTTCAATAATACTTTTATATCCTGAGGAAGGACGAAGAAGTGAGTAACATATTTTGTTGTTCAACGAACTTGACCTGTAAAAAGGTTCGAAGAGTGCATGTTCAAAATTTGAAGCTGATCGATCAACTCTTTCTAAAGTTATTGTAGTACATTCAAACAAACAAACCCACAGACTTGCAACAACTTTGAACTTAAGTAAAAAATAAGAACTTGCTAAAGCTCGATCAATGAATATTATTGTGAGAACAATGGGCGGTATTATCAAGTGGGGAGCACATAAATTGAAGGAGTCAAATTATTTCAGTGTAAGGGATTGTATAATTTACAAGAGTGTGTTTCTGAGGGATATAGACCTATAGTGAGAAAAGGAAGAAGAAGGGATTCAATTGAATTGCTGCTTTAGTTTTTTTGCACAACCGGCCCTCTATCACATTCAACCATCAACCCTCCAGTACGATGCTACATCAACTATATTATACAATCCTACTCAGTGGAATGAGGGAATTCACAATATTACAAGCAAGAGTTGATAGTAATGAAGAATAGAATAGTAATAAATGAATAGTTGATAGTAATGAAGATAGAATGATAGTAATTGACACAAAAAATCTAGGAATGTAGGCATGGAAAAGACAAATTCAAGATAGGTGGAAGATAATATGTCTGAAGCATTGTGAAGCATTGTATGAAATAATAACTAGACCCTGAGGGAAAAGAAAGGAGAGAAGTATGTAAAATATCACTAATTACAATGAATGTAGAATGCAATTTGAATGTAATTTCACAATGTGTGAAAGTAATAAAAGTTATTGATTTATAACAGGATATTGATTTATAGAATAATATCCTACAATAATAATATTGTGAACTATAAACTGTACCTTATACACTGATTTACAGCAAATGACAGTATTGCTTATTAAATGACAGTATTATATAAACTATGATTTTCCTTGTATGAAAAATTTAAAAATGAGAATAAAGTTTGAATTGTCGATTCTGTGAAAAGGATATAAATTAGTATAGCTCCCATTAGCACACAACCGGGTGATTGAATGATTGATTGAGTACTTTATTTATGTAGATTACAATATATACTGGCTTATACACTTATATACAATAGCTCACAATACAGCAAAATTATAGATGAATTCACAAAATATAAACTAAGAAAATAATTATTGAGCTGTATATGATATGAAAAAAGCAATTTGTAATAACTATAGATAAAATATATAATATTGCTATGCATCTACATAAATTGGCGGAGCTTTGGACATATCAATGTCCATTCTTCGGGAAGAATATTAGAAGTATCCTTCCCACTAACTCTCTACCAAAAGTAAGAGAGAGAGAGAATGAGAGTGTGTGTGTGTGTGTGTGTGTGTGTGTGTGTGTGTGTGTGTGTGTGTGTGTGTGTGTGTGTGTGTGTGTGTGTGTGTGTGTGTGTGTGTGTGTGTGTGTGTGTGTGTGTGTGTGAGAGAGAGTGTGAGTGGCGCAGGAGTGATAGAGTGATATTTAGATAGAGGAAGGGAGGGAGAGAGAGTGAGAGAGGAAGCAATAGAACTAAATAAGGTTGAGATAAGAGACAATGTTACGCAGGAGTTGTGTTTCATGAATGGTCACACACACTAATGCTCCAGTCACACCAAGTTATGAATAGAATATTTCCAAGAAAGTACAGTCTGTGCCAAAATTCAAACCAGTTTACTTCCTAGCGATTCTTCCAGCAAAAACGACAAGAGCTGATAGCGACAACCAGAAACTGTTTTCCAGGTAGAGAAATTAGTCACGGACTCGCCCCACCAAAACAAGACACTTCTTTTCAGCACAAGAACGACAAAAGCAGCCACCGCCAAAACAAGACTGATTTTCAGTGCTAGGATGGATGTGTCTGACTTTGACGGTGGTGTATACTGACATCTCCCCCTTTGATGGATTTGAACTCTTTGGGTGTGAGGTTGGGGGTTGGAGTGAGGGATTCAATGAATTTTCTAGAACTGACTTTGTTGAGGAGTAAATTGCAGAAGATTTCAACAGGGTGGTTGGCTGGGAGAGACTTGGGTTCATGATTGGATTTTGGGGCAAACGTTTTGATGATTTGGTCAGAAGTAGTCGAGGGGGGAGGGCAAGAAGGGTCAGAAGTGTTGTTGCCACTGAAGTATACTTGTCATCTGAGATATCTAGTGAAGTGAACAGTATCAGAGAGAAGGTTGATGGCATTGAGTTTGGGAGTTGGGGCAAAAGAGAGACCCTTGTTGAGGACTGATTTATCTGCGTAGGGTCCCAATTGACAGTATCCCAAACGACCGAAACGCTGTATTTTCCCAAACGGCCGAAAACTACTTTTTTCCCAATTGGCAGAACGCTTTCTGTCATTTGCGACAAACTAGAGAAACTTTTTGTCGTTTGCAAAACCTATCACTTTCGGTCGTTTGGGACTCTCAACACTTTCTGTCGTTTGGGACTGTCACCACTTTCGGCTCAATGCAACAAACAACGTTTTCTGTCGATTGGGAAAATTCGTAAAGTTTTCTATCATTTGGGATTCGGCTGGATGAGAACGTTCCAGTTTCAATATCTCATTAATTCGATCGAATGAGAAAAAATAGAATACTTCTAAATCTGCAACTTGATGTACAGGCTTGTAGTGCATGTTGCCTATCTCTAAATGAATAGGCGAACTTGATTTTGAGACCTCAACTCCACCGTGGTTTCTCGACCGATTTTGTTAGTTCAAGTCTCATTATGAAAGAACTCATTGAGTCTTACATTTTGAAAAACATCATCGCGGACAAGATGAATGAACGAGGAAAGTTTCAATTTTTGACTGCTATGATAGAGGATATGATAAAGAGGGAGATTAGATTTCTTTATTTATGTATGTTACAATATTTACTGGCTTATACACTAATTTACATTTAATGCCGGTAATGCTAATTATTCAACAAATTTTACAAAGTATAAAAACAATTAATCAATGAGAATAAAGATTGAATGCAATTAGAATAACCAATTATGTTCTTATTCTTATGTTCTTCTATATTTCAGAATAACTAAGGAAAAAAACCTTCTCAGTTCGATATCAACTTCATCCGGGGAGTGGTTGTGTATTGAAGGATGAAATTCATTGCCGTCCTGGTACGTCCCACGGCTGGGACACACGGTGTTCGAACATCTCAAATATTTCACTCCATGTTCTGTTTTATTACATTTGTATAAATAATTTTCTTTGGTATACAATACTCCTGCTCCGCACGGGATTGTATCCATATTTGACTAAAAGCAACGTTCTAAGAACGAAATGAGACGTAAGTAAGAGCACGTACCGACTCCTTCGAGTGCTAGGCGATGAATGAGTATTTAGTAGAACAACCAAATTAATATCGGTTTGATTTTGAACTAATTTCTATTAGCCTTAGTGCTGCAGAAATTTTTTTTCGACAGAAAAACTATATATAAATGAAATGTAAACATGAAATGAGCTATATATGGAATATAAACATGCCTTTGAGCGGAAATATACATTCCGAAGTATGCATTCACTAGACATAATGGCATACACCAAACTCTCTATAAGTTGACATCGACTTTTATTTCTCGGTGAATAGAATATATATGTTTAGCGAATCCGATTATACAATGTTTAATTTAGCTAACACTAAAGTCAAGAAATTAAACAATACATCAATAGCTTTTTATTATTATTGCCACTGTCCATCATTTGAAATGGAGGTAGTGAATGAGAAATGTCAACTAAGCCATGAAGGAAAATCAAGTTTATGTTCTTAACGCACAATAAAATTAATATGTAAGAGAAGAAGAAGGAGAAGAGCAAGGAGAAGAAGAAGGAGATGACGAAGGTGAAGAAGAAGAAGAAGAGAATGAAGGAGAAGAAACTTCATTACATTTTTCTTCATAGTATATTTATCTATCCATCCTCTATCTATTCGCAGTATTGCGAATGAGAAGAAGAAGAAAGAGAAGAAGGAGAAGAATGATAAGATTGATTGATTGATTCATTCATTGAGTACTTTATTTATGTAGATTACAATATATACTGGCTTTTATACACTTATATACAATAGCTTACAATGCAGAAAAATTATAGATGAATTCACATAGAAAATAATTATTGAACTGTATATGATACGAAAATAGTTATTTGTGCAACTAGTGCGCAAAGTGACAGTTTGCTGCACCGAAAGAAACGTTTACGCCCGAGCTGTAGGCGAGGGCGGAATGGTTTCTTGAGTGCAGCAGAGGAACTTTGCGCACGTATTTCACATTAAGTTTTTCCTACAGTTACCATTGAATATGAAAAGTGGGTGATTATGGGTAAAATTGCCTGAAATCCATCAAATAACTTAGTAGTGTTTGAATGGCGAGGCGGCTGTGTGGTGTGTGCTGTGGGGGCACTGTGCTGTTGCTGTCCTCGATATAGCAGCTCACTATAGCAGCCACAGCAGTCACTGTTACCAACTTCATTTTGATTTTGCTGCACTGTTGCTCCATATAACCTACTAAGTATTTTGCGTTGCCATGTTGCAAATCTGGAGTGCAGAAAAATTTTTCCCGCACTAGAGCGGAAAAGTGATTCTTTGCGTTCTGTAATCAGTGCAGCAATGGCCACTTTTCAACGTAACTGTAGGAAAAAGCAATTTGTAATAACTATAGATAATTATATTGTTATGCATCTACAGGGAGGGAGAATGAGGGAGAAGGAGGATGAAGGAGAAGGGAAAATGATAAGAGGGACAATAAGGAGAAAGAGAAGGAGAAGGAGGAGGAGAAAAAGGAGAAGAATGAGATGAGGGAGAAGGAGAAGAAGAAGGAGAATTAGCATTTCAAGCAAAATATTTGAAGTTTGGCTATGCTTCCCAACCTCTGTTACTAATCTGTTGCTAATCTTACGTGTGATATTGACTCGATAACGCAGAAGATAATCGAATCGATAAATCAACAAGGAATCAGCGAAGCTGTGAAATTTTATTTAGATTCGCAAATAACCAAACTCGTTTCAGAAAATACAAAGAATATTGGAGTGAGCATAATTGAAAGAGAACATATTCTAAGTACATTACAAAATTTTAGTGCTAATATTGATAAAGCTATTGGAGAGAGAACTCTAACTTTAGAATCTGCTCTAGGAGAAGTGAAAACTTTAACAGACAGCTTTTCATCCCAGTTGGTGAGTATTAACAACAATAAAGTTGATAAAGCTTATTTAGATGAGAAATTAAAAGCCATATCAGATAAAATTAAGAATTTGGAGGTGCTGGACAGAAACTATCTCAATACTAAATTAAAACAGCTTATTACAGAAATTTTTACTGAAGTAAATGAAACACAGCCATCGCTAATTGATAAGCAATATTTAGAATCTACTTTGCAGAAATTGACTAGTTCTTCATTAACAAAGGAAGAGTTTGAAAAACGATTATCTGAAATGGTGAGTGCAATAAAAGCTAATATTATGGATGGTATTGAACAATTCATTACAAAAGATGCCATTGCTATTCTGATTAATCAAATTGCAGAAACGTATGCAACTAAAAATGATATTGGAGATTTTATTAAGAAAAATGAGATGGAAGTCGTTGTGAAAAGAGTTCGTGATGAAATAGCTGAGGCAATTAAAAATTCAGAAGAGGGCACTGTCATGAGACTGCAGTGTTCGGCTCCATTCATAGATTATCTTAATTTATTCATACACAGGATAGCACATGATATTGTGTCCTCATATGCCAAGGTTAGTTTTCATATGAACTGGATAGAGGCCAAAGAACATAACCTTACAGAAAATCAGGTAGCCGAAATAATTACAACTAAAATGGGGTTAGCACAGTACAAAGGGGTCGTATTGACCCCGAAAACATAAAATCTCAAAAAGACTGGTAAGCGGTGTAACGCGTAGCTGCAAAGATCAGAGTGCAGATCATGGTTTCACTTTAATCTGGCAGTAGAGTACGCTCGATCGAAGGAGAGTTTAGAAAGGTGTTGTTTGAATTCTCCTTCTCTAGCCTTTCGTAACGCAAAGATCGCTGCGCAGAGAGAAGCATATGGTTTCACTTTAATCTGACAGTATAGGAACGCTCGATCAAAATGGAACTTAGTTACTCGTTGTCTGTATTCTTGCTTCACTCGCCTTTCGTAATAGAGAATAGCAAAAAAGGAATTTAGAAGGAAGGGTGCCAGTAAGAGATAGAGTGAGTAAAAGAAGGAGAGAGCAGATGTGCCATCTGGCTAGACGGGTGAGTTGCGCAATCTCCGACTGCTGCTTGTGAGAGACAGAGAAACGAGGGGCGTATCGCAATTTCTCTCTCTAAAACCTTGAGCCGAGCGCTGGCTTGCGCTACCCATTAAGTGTTTGTCATCATCATGATAAGGAAAGTGGGGGGCGTAGCACGCATTCTTATCGTATCCATTAAGTTAATACCATCAACATGTTGATAAGGAAAGTGGGGGGCGTAGCATGCGATGTACTTTCATTAAGGACACAAAGACACACACTTGTCACTTGCCTCTAATCGCTCAAGCTAATAAGATCAAAAATGAGTGAGAATTTTGATTGTACAAGTTTCAATGAATTCTCAATTGAAGCAGACCCGCAAGCCAATTGGGGTTTCGACTGTTTTCCTTTTGATTGGTTTGCAGTAACAAAAGCTACATTTCCCGATAATGGTGAAATTCACCTTACAATTACCGATATTGATAGTGAAGGCGATTTTACATACACTATTGCATTGCCAAAAGAGTATTCACTAGTTTTAAACAAGCATAAGCTCAGAAGTTTTAATTCTCGCTCGTGGGAACTGAATGTTAGTGGAAATAGAATTTTCCTAAGAGAATTGCACAGTGAATGTAGAGCTTGATTTCCCCCAAGTGAAATAGGTCTGAGGATATCTATACCTATTTTTGGATATGCTAGCTCATTCTAAATTTACTATAGATATTCTCGGAGAAACACTTTAACAATAACGCCTGCGGTTTGTACAGCACATGAAAATTCAATATAAATTGATTGAGTTTTCTTAACTGTCAGGTGGAAAGCAAACCATTATTATTATTAAGCATTAGATGTAGATATATGCATTCACTTTAATTTGACAGTATAAGTTATTAGATGTAGAAATATGGATTCACTTCAATTTGACAGTAGAGAATTTGAGAATGGATTCACTTTAATCTGTCAGTAGAGAATTTTTCCCTCACTCCCCTCACAGGGAAATTATTTTTTCCCTCACTGAGAGAGAGAGAGAGAGAGATCACTCTCTCCTTCTTCATCCCCCTCGTCCTCACTGGGGGAGGGGAAGATTAGATTAGATTAGATAAGATAAGATAAGATTAGATTAGATAAGATAAGAGAGAGAGGGAGAGGGAGAAGGAGAAGGAGAGGGAGAGGGAGAGGGAGGGGGAGAAGGAGAAGGAGAGAGAGAGAGAGAGAGAGAGAGAGAGAGAGAGAGAGAGAGAGAGAGAGAGAGAGAGAGAGAGAGAGGGAAACCTATTTTTAGAACACCCCCCCACCCTGCGGGCGGGGGGAAGGGGAGGCGGGATGGTCGAGGGGGGAGAGGGGGAGGGGATTTCGAGCGAAAAAGTCAGTCCAAAGTATCAAAATCCATCTACTACGAAGTTCGCCAGGTAGGCTAGTTGTAAATAAAGCTTTATTATTAATAGTCAACACTGAAAAAAGACAGGCTCAATCACCAGGAATACTATAGATTCTATGAGAAACCAGTAAGCCATTAATTTTGAGTAGTTCAATCACTTCATACACAATACTATGGACACTTGATACATCATGGACAATCAATGAATCGATACGTTTGAGTAATTCAATTCAATTCAAAAATACGTTTGAAATTTATTAGCTACAGAATAAAAAACTTTTGATTGCAGTGACCCCTATTACTATGAATAACCATTTGGATCAAATATAAGGAATTACTCATATCTCTCATCAACTCGTACTTTTTATTCACAAAATATTAACAAAAAATATAATATAAGTTATATTGAATGAACTCACGGCTAAGGTTTGCCTTTTTCTGGCCGTGCTACAAATAAATGTAGGTATATGTTTGACATTTTTTTTGTAATCTTGTTGTCTATTAAGAAAGTTTTCAATGTGATTTTTGATGGCAATAGAATTTAAATTTGGAAAAAGAATTAACAATAAACTCCTAATCGAAGAAAATCTCTGTGCAATGTTCTAATCGGAATGTATGAGACTCCATATACATCTGATAGAAGGCGCAAACCAAACTGGCCAAGAATACAACAATGAAACACACATGTGGCAAGCTCTCAAAATCCGTTCTTAGTGCGCGTCTAGCATGTTTGAAGAATATTTGTACAAAGTTTTAAGTCTGTAGGCCTATTAATTTTAGCTGTAGTGTGATTTTACATAAATGTTTTTGAAAAAAGCCCTCTCCTGAACCTCCCTGTGCTCCTGATCGGAATTTTTCTGCATAGATCTAATTATTTTTTGTAGCTGAACAAAAAAGTTCCTCATGACTTTGCTGTGGGATGAGCGGTTAAAAAGTACAAAATTTTTGGGGGGCTCCAGCTCCCTCAGGGGGGCAAATTTCTGAAAATCCTTTCTTAGTGGATGTTTTGAGGCTACCATAAAAAATTGTGCAAAATTTCAAGCTTTTAGGCTCAGTAGTTTGAGCTGTGGTGTGATTCCAGTCTGTCGGGGCTTAGCCTTTTAAAGATATAGAGATAACTTTACAATTAAAAATAAAAACAAGAGAGAATAATATCGCACTTCACTAAATATTCACAACGATTCAGTATAACTAATAAGATTAGCAGAGAACGATATTTGAGTTAGATGCAGGAAAGTTAGTGAAGGGGTATAAAAAAGGGGTGTGAAAAATTATGTATACGGTATACAAAGAAAGAAGAAACAATTGAAAACAGAAAGAGTTAGTAAAGCTAAAAAATAATAATTTAATCATCAATTGATCAATTCATCAATTAATCATCAAACGTGGTAATAGATTTTCATGAAATTTGACAGGTGTGTTCTTTTTTAAATTGCACGTTGATGTATATACAAGGTTTTTGGAAATTTTGCATTTCGAGGATAATATATAAGGAAAAGAAGCCTCCTTCATACGCCAATATTATAGTAAAATCAGACTATAGAATTGTTCATCATAAATCAGGTGCGAGTGGATTATAATTGTTGTATGCAATGACGCTTGCAATTCAATATCTCAATGTAACTTGGTGAAAAAACAGCTGTTGTGTGGACTATTAATTGCATGTAGTGAGGCATGCAATTGATAACTCGAAGTAGCATAGTATTTTCTCCTGACTTTTCTCTGCTTTCAACTCGGTAAGCTTTTGATGATAGAAGCATAGCTGTTTAGATCAAATTATTGTGGCATTGTCTATACAACATCCCAAACAGCCATTAGTCGTTTATACACTGATATCTCGCCGAAACTACAGGACAGGACAAAATTTACTCTGATGGACACTATCAAAGGAGACACTGCACGAGGTCTACTGTTCACAGAACTACTAGTCCAATAGATTTCAAGAAGAGGAACAAAAGTTCCTACCCATTGAATCCTTTTATTTCTACAGGAATATGGAGAAGTAGAAGCAAAATCAGAGAAGAAGAGAAAAGAAAATAGAATAGGAGAAAAATAATAGAGGGGAAAGAAGAGAGCAGAACAAAAATAAGGGATGAGAGGATAAGAGAGTATAAGAAAAGGAGTAGAGAAGTGGCACTTCTACTGTACTTTCTACCGTTTGAGGAGTTTTCGGTCGCTTGGGAAACTGATCAATTTCGGTCATTTGGGACTCTCACCACTTTCGGTCGTTTGAGACTCTCACCACTTTCTGTTGTTTGGGACAAAACACGTTTTCTGTCGATTGGGAAAATTCTTAAAAGTTTTCTGTCATTTGGGATTCAGCTGAATGAGAAAGTTCCAGTTTCAATATTTCATTAATTCTGCCATTTGGGAAAAAAGTAGTTTTCGGCCGTTTGGGAAAATATAGTGTTTCGGTCGTTTGGGATTCTATCAATTGGCATGCCACCAGCTCAAGATGGTCATGCATGAACTGTCACTCTACACTAAGATGGCCGTGGAGACCTATCAATCTAGATCTATTCATTCCATGGTAGACCTGTCACTCTAGCCCAATATGTCCATATACCTGGGATGCTTCTTGGCTCTTCATCTTTAAGGATATGTCTTTTCCCAAAGCATTTCTCTTCTGAACTAGCATCATCATTTGATGCTTCCTGGTTCCGAACATTACCTGCTCCCAGTAGATCTCCTTGTTTTCAAAAAGACAGTCGAGGTAATCCTGGAAAACAATATATTTTGTGGCATCAGAATGGCTTTTTGACAATTCATGGCCTAGCACTGACCTCCTCACTCCCTTGGCCTTCTTTATTAGTCCATCCTCCAACTTGTTGGGATCACTGTTGTAACATCAGCAAGCATACAACTTTGAATTTAGACCTACATATTCATAAGGAGCTCTGCTGGCATTAATTTTTTCTAAAACTTATATTCAAAAATGATTTTAAATTGCAAATTTAAAGGTGAATATGTTTTCTAAGGGGTTCATATTAAAAAAATTAATATTATAGGGAATACTATTAAATTTAGAATAGTAAAAGATTTGGCTGTATTGTTCTTAAAATTTTTCTTTTTAAAGGAAAAATTGTTTATACAGAAAGAATTGATTTGAATATACATGAATATTGAGATTATGGAGGTTAAAATTATAATTCTGGGGAGAATTATAGGGGTTTTAATTAATTCATTTAAAATTATTCATTTTGGGAAGAATCCTAAAAGGGGGGGAGACCTCTTAGGGATAATACAACTTCTTCCTATTAAACTAATTTAAGGCTTTAACCTAATGAATATTTTCAACTTTAAAGGTTAATAATAGTCTAAACTTAAATCCTTCGGTTTTTCTAAACCTTATATTCAAAAATGATTTTAAATTGCAAATTTAAAGGTGAATATGTTTTCTAAGGGGTTTATATTCAAAAAATTAATATTATAGGGAATACTATTAAATTTAGAATAGTAAAAGATTTGGCTGTATTGTTCTTAAAATTTTTCTTTTTAAAGGAAAAATTGTTTATACAGAAAGAATTGATTTGAATATACATGAATATTGAGATTATGGAGGTTAAAATTATAATTCTGGGGAGAATTATA
Organism: Nilaparvata lugens; assembly: GCF_014356525.2. Lineage (NCBI taxonomy): Eukaryota > Metazoa > Arthropoda > Insecta > Hemiptera > Delphacidae > Nilaparvata > Nilaparvata lugens. The sequence continues at coordinate 33,991,158 of NC_052518.1, forward strand.
AGGGTTTTAATTAATTCATTTAAAATTATTCATTTTGGGAAGAATCCTAAAAGGGGGGGGAGACCTCTTAGGGATAATATATTTAGATTTATGGTTATTTTGGTTTTTAATGGTAAAAAATTCAATTGATTTAAATAATTAAAATTATTTAATTAAAATAGTCTCATTAATTTAAAATTTAATATAATACAGAAAATTAAGAAGGTCAGTATAATTTTTTTCTAATCAGAAAAGCTGAGGACATTCAAGGTAAATTGAAAATTGAAGAATATGCTATTATTTTTTTTAAATTTAATTGATTTAATCCTCTTAATCTTCCGATAATAAGAGTAATTAATAGGGGGATTATTAATATCTTAAATCTAATTAATTTATTAATTAAAATTATTGGGGGAATTTTAATTAATGTTTTTAATAATAGACATTCCATTCAGGGTAATTTACTTATAATTTCTGGTTTTCAAATATGGAATGGGGGTATCCCAATTTTTATTATCAGACTTAATAACGTTAAGGGGTTATTACTATATATTTCATTTATTCTATTAATAATAATGGGAAAAATAAATAGGTAAGATGAAATTCTTTGGATAATAAAATATTTTATTGATTGATCACTAATTTTATTTTTTGATATCAGGGGGATAAATATAAAAACTGAAATTTCTATAATAATTCATACTGAAAATCAGTTATTTATTCTAAGAGAAATGAAGGAGGATACAAAAATTATTCTAATAAAAAAAATTTCAGATATATTTAATTTAATTAAAAAGAGATTATTATCATAATTGAGTTATGGGCCCAATAGCTTTTAGTTTAGCTTATCTTTTTATAAAATGTTGTAATAGCTTAAATAATTTTGATTTCTTGGGTTGTAGTTTATTCTAATTTTTATAAAATTAAGAAGATTAAATCTTTTAAATTACTTTATATACCCTATCAGGGTATTCCTTTATTCAGGCATCTTCCTATAGTACACTAATTTAAACTATTTTGCTATTAAAAAAAAACATCTATTTTTCCTTAAAAACCTAGATGCTTTTTTTTATCAAATATTTTCATTGTAAAAAAAACACTCACAGAACAAAGTGCCCCTTTTTTCTTTTTTAGATTAAATGGTTTTATGGTTTTAAAAAATGTTATAAAATTGGTTAAAAAATTAAAATTCAATTTTTTATTTATTTCCAAAAAACGTGACATTTTTTCCAAAAAACGTGACATTTTTTCCAAAAAACGTGACATTTTTTCCAAAAAATGTGACATTTTTTCCAAAAACGTGACATTTTTTCCAAAAAACGTGACATTTTTTCCAAAAAACGTGACATTTTTTCCAAAAAACGTGACATTTTTTCCAAAAAAGGTGTCTTTCAGCTGCTGGTTGTTGATGATGTCCTTGTAGAGGTTCTCAGTTTTCACAATGTAGAATAAGCTGTCAGTATCCTGGTAAAGCAGTTGCAGGTTCTCTTTGTATGTAGGCTTCATCACATCATTTTGGAATTGATTCATAAGAGTCTTGCTGATATGAGGCACTGACAGCCCAATGTAGATTGGCTTGTTGAACTCAACTTTCTCCTTGTGCAGCATCACAGCACATATATGTTCTCTTCAAAGATGATGCGGTCGTTGTAGGTTGGTTGGACAATCACTTTCCTTAAATGTTTCTCATTGTTAACCAGCTCCATGTTCATGCACTTCCAAACATTTTCCATTGTCTTTCAAAACAGAGCATTGTTCATCAGTTTGTGAAAATTTTTCTCAAATTTGTTTCTTGATTATTGATGAAGCCTAGTGTTGAGCATAATGTAGGGTGCTAGGAGTCCTCCTGCTCATACCTTACACCTCGATGAACTTTAGTGATTTTCAATCCATGCTGTACTGCTTGCTTAAGGATGCACTAATGAAATACATATCAATCACGATTGCTTAGGGTTGTCATCAATCTCAATGATTTGGATTTTAGTGTTTTTTTTTGTTCTTGGCTGAGGATGGAAAATTGTTGTTCCTTGATAATTTCAGCTTGATCTCTGACATTGATTATGGAATAATTGGGTGTTTTGAATGCAATGTTCTGGAATTCTTCCTGCATGATGTTCTTCTCATCAAGATGGCTGCATTGGTATGTAGCCTCCAACACTAGGATGACCCTGATTGGTCCATGTGTTTGAAACTCCCCGCCTATGACATCAACAATCTTTGACTGCAAGCTGTTCAGCAGAGAGTGGAAGTCCTCTGCTGGATTTGGTGAAGAGATGTTGTTGTAGAACAGTGTCTGAAGGTTGTTGTTGAATGCCTCCTCTAGAGTACAAAAGTCTCCTGACGAGCTGCTGGTAGCTGTGTTCATCTGTTACATACACACAAGCAGATTAATTATCATTTTAATACACAATGACTAGAATCTAGTGATAGGTCCTCCCTTAGTAAAGTGTCCTCCATGGTCATCTAGTGCAATATGCCCAGTTATCTAGAGTGGAAGCCTCTCACTAGAGCGACAGGTCTCCATGAGCAATATGTCTCCATGTATATTTTGGGCTATAAGTCTCCATGGCTATCTAGAGCAATATGTCTCCATCTTGATCCAGCCCCATAATCTAGAGTAGCACAGGTCTCCATGACCATCTAGAGTAGGTCCTCCTTGGAGCCCTCTATTCATACTATTTGCTATATATGCTTGAAACCAATCAATACCTCAAATCTAGGTTAAACTCAGAAACTTAAAATTCCAAATTTAGGTTAGGTCGGCGGACGTTACTAGTAACTTCAATATACCTAACCTTAGCAAAATATATTAAACTTCTAGATATATACTCTACACATTGTTCAGAAGAAACGTGGAAAATTTCTACAAAAAATATAAGCTTAATATTAAAACAGCATGATAAACACTTGTACTTACTTAGCTTTTCACTGTGATGAACTCCTGATGATGGCTCAACTTCTTCTGTGTCGTACTGTGTACAGCTTCACTGTTTGCAATCGAATGATCTCTCCTGGCTGAACAGCTCCCTTATATACAACAGCAACTTTCCACCACATTCCATCAACTCTAGATTTATTTTCCTAGTCCATAGGATGAAGAATAATAATTTTTAATATTTTTCAATACTTTTTAATAATTATTTCTTTTAATTTTTTTCTTATTTTTTAAATATTTTTTAGGCCTATATATATGTATTAAAAAAATTGTTTTTGACCTTTGACCTTGCTCCAGGATTGGGAAAATCTCACTACTGACAGCCGAAATTGGCGGAAATTTAATAAAAATAAAAATTGAAACTCAAGAAAGAGTAAAACGTTGGCTGGGACACCAGTGAAGCACCAACAGGAGTCAGTAATGTCTGAGTGTAGAGCAAGCTGGGACTCCAGCTTGAGACACCAATGGTGTCCCAGGGGTGTTCGAGCTGGTGTTTCGAGTTAGACACCAGCCGAACATCAAAAACCGGCCTCTATTCCCAGTGTAGAGTGCAATAAAAATAATGCCCTGCTGGTGTCCTAATGTAATCAGGACTTAAATATTGTAATATTAACTCTATTAGTTCCAGTTCTAAAACAATGAAAATCTTCACTATTTAACTATAGGTCTAAGTAATTGTTAGCTCTAAAGATAAATTCAAGTTTCATTTTGAAGATTTACAATCCTTCATAGAATTGTATACAAATCAACCGAAATATCTGATATCTTGTAGAAAATCATAGGCATTGGAATCTTTAATATGCTATTCCCTATTGAAATTAGACTATAATAAAGTCAAAAACTCTGCATGATTAGTAATATACCTCTCGATGTGTACCACTTTGATTTCAAGGTGATGCAGAGAAGTATCATCAGATCATCACTTGGTTGCTCCTGATTAGATGGAACAGAAATAACGGATACCGCCGATGACAAGTGTAATTATTATTATTGCGTTTGTTCACGGCGCGCGCGTGTGCGGTGGTGTGGGGAAGGGGGCACTGGCGACGGAAGCCAGTGAACAGGAGAGATGCCGCCCCCAGCGATTATATTAATGAATATAATCCACAAGTTGTGCTGGGGCGGGGCCGGCAAGTGATGCTGGGGTGTATTTGAGGGGGTCAGAAGGACGCCAAAGTGTCGTGGCGCCTGTCCTAGAGTGGCGCCGACTTTCCCGGGCCGCCAAACTCCCCAAACCACTAATCCTTCCCCGGTGCTCTCTTCTTTTGAAAACAACTCGTGCAGATGCTATGCTATGCTGCTGGTCCAGCCAACTCTTCGCTGTGTCATTAGCATAAACCACCATTTAACAAAAATGCTCGGCAAATGATTATTTCGGTTACATATTGATAAGAGAGAGGTTTTGAGAAATTGAACAGAGTTCAGTTTGATCCAGTAAATGAACATTTTCAATTCAAATATTGTAAGGATTTTCCGAATTATTGAAGTAATTATAAGTAATTTGTAAGAATCCAATATTTCGGTAGTGAAACTGAAGATTGTGTAACAATTTTACTTGAATCGAACATCAAATTCCAAATACTTAGGGAAGCGGTCGGCTCTCATCCTGGTGTCATCTTATCGCTCAGTCAAGTACATGCGCTACTGCAGGCTACTGCCGTTGATGGGTGATCGGATTACTTGAGGTGCCGATGTTACTATAATAAATTTTCTAGTTTGAAAATCGCATCCAAAAATTGTTGAAATCAAAACAGTTGTTTTTGGCGATGATGAGTACAAGGCATGGGGGTAATAGAAGGGGTGATGATGAGCTGCAACTAGTGGGTTGTATCAAACAAGCCATTTTTAAAATTTAAACTGAATACTTGTGAAATAATCCAAAGGGCAGATCTCCAAGCCATAGAGCGATACTAATAATTCTCCATTACTGATTCACTTTGGGTGAAATTCGATGTGAAAATGTATAATACACATGTTGTCACATTAAACAGAGAAAATTTAAAAGAATAAAACATCACACAAATACAGTCAATGTCGAAATAGCATAAAATTACTCCTGAACAAATCCCTGAAAGGAGTACAAAGACATTCCCACCAGATAGTCCTTCAGATGAGCTTCAAAACATCTTATATTTTATATAGACTTCAAATTACTAGGCAGCATGCTAAAGTATCTATCACCCATATAAGTTGTCCTCTTTTTAAAGATTTCCAAGTTATGTCTTTGAACAATTCTTCCTGATCGAGTGTTATGACAATGTGATTTACTATTTCTTAGTTCAAAATCAGTAGATTAACTATAGTACATTATAACATCATTAATATATTGCCCATAAATTGTTAATATGCCTAGCTGGGGGAGAATGTGTTTAACAGAGTCATTCCTTTTGATTTTCATAATAATTCGTAGTGCTCTTTTTTGTTGAATTAGTATTTTATCGAGATTTCTCTTGGAAGTGCTGTCGTAGATACATAGACCGTAAGCTATGTTAGAATGTATCAATGCGTGGTAAATGGCTACTAAAGCGTTAAGACCGCACACATTGGACATTCGCCTAAGAGCATACAGGCCCGGGGATATTTTTTTAACCACATGACAGACGTGATTGTTCCATGACAGGTGTTCATCTATCACTAATCCCAGGAATTTTGTGGTATTCATTTGCCCTGAACTTATACCTTGAAATTTTATATATGGACATGAATCATTTCTGCTCTGGTTTGTTGAGAACGGGCCACTACAGATGTTTTTAAATTCAGGAGATTTCGGCTATTCAGAAAATTATTGATGGATTAGCGTCATCTGCATATAGGCAAACAGTTGCCTGTTCATGGATAACCTTAGGTAAACCCTTAATGTGGCAGAGAAATAATAAAGAGCCTAAAATTGAACCTTGCGGAACGCCGTATTGAAGACTTTTAAGATCAGATCGATATCTTATTTTATAGGTCACTGAGGGAGTCTCATCTATACTCTCTATTTCAACATATTGTTGTCTCCAAGTAGGATGCAAACCACGATAGCTCTTTCCCCAGCACTCCCATGCCCTTGAGTGACTCTAGCAAAGAATCATGATTAACAGTATCAAAAGCACGTGTGAGATCCAGGAATGTACCCATCACCTTATTACCCTTATCTATCCCATTTATAACTGAGCCAATGAAATCCACTCCCGCCGTGATTGTCGATTTATTTGACCGAAACCCATGCTGTTCTCTGTCCAGCATGTTGTTGGTTTCTAAATACCTCACAAGCTGATCATACACCACCCGTTCCAATATTTTTGAAAATACTGATAGTACTGAAATTGGTCTAAAGCACTCAGGATCTTTGACATTGCCTTTTTTAAATATTAAAATGACTCTGGCTATTTTTAGAGAATTAGGGAAGTGACCTGATATAAGAGAAGAATTTATTATAGGAGTCAATGGCTCAATTATTGTTGGTAAAACATTTTTTATAACTGCCATTGGTATATCATCTGGCCCAGAAGAGAATTTACTTTCAAATGTCATAATAACTTTCGTCAATTCATATGGCAAAACTTGTGTGAACTTGAATCTCAAGGGTAATAGCTATTATTTTTCAAATCATGATTATTAAACAGAGGTCTAGAGCAGTTTGGAATATTAGGAACTACAAGGTTTTCAACTGCTTCTGTAAAAAAATGTTGAAAACATTACATATGTTGTAAGGATGTGTAACAAGATCTCCATCATCCATAATACTGCCAATATTAGAAAATTTAGACGTGTTTTTACCAATGTCAGCATTTATCATACTCCAAGTAACTTTGGTTTTATTACTGGCTTCTATGATTTTATTATCAGAGAACCGCTGCTTTTCCGCCTCAATAAGGTGTTTCAAAGCATTTTTCTTATTTTTAATTTGAACTTTTGAATCCTCTCTCTTAGTATTTCTAAATTCTCTCTCAAGTTGAACTTGCTCATCTCTTCTTTTAATGACCTCACTGCATGACACTCTCTTGTTAAGACTAACTTTTTCATCCCTAAAGCTTGCAGGGAAACTAATATTAAAATAGTATTTGAAGATTGAAATGAAAGCATCATATTTCTCATCTACTACAGATTGATAAACTTCTATCCAATTAATCTGGAGCAAATCTTTTAAAAGCATTTTTAAATTACCATCATCAAACTTACGGCTAAGTTTTCTTATTGTTTTATTTTTCTGTCTCTTAATATTCAAAATTTCAAACAGCTGAGCGTCATGGTCAGAAATGTGGGTGATAACACCAGATACTTTTACATTATTCTTATTTATATTGGTCATACAATTGTCTATTGCAGTTTCAGAAGATTCGGTAATTCTCGTGGCAAAATCAATCTTATAGGTCATATTAAACATTTTTAGTACATTTATGAACTTATGATACGTGGCATTTTTCTCTAGAACATTGATATTTATATCACCCACCAATACAACATTCTTATACTTCTTGCATAAAATGTCAAGTAAAATTTCCAACTTATCTAAAAAAGGATCCAAAAAGCAATGCTGTGGCGTCCTATATAAACAAGCCAGAACAAAGGAGAAATGATTGGCAATAGAGAATTCTGTAACACAGCACTCAAATTCTTTCACCTTAGTGATTGAATGTATTGCTGGTAGGTTTATGCCTCTACTTATCAAATCTCTCTCCTATTCATGAAAATCTTATTCATTACTCCACCCCCCACATTATTGGCTCAACAAAATTTGGAAATTAACTTATAGTTGGGTATATTTAACAAAGCTGAACAGATAGAACTGTCTTCACTACATTGTCCAAAATTCAATGGTATTGGCTAAGCAGGTGTCTCTGTTGTGTTGTCACTGAGTCCCGAAGCGATCTTCAGTATGGTGTCCGCAACATATTTTTTCCCCGGATGGCTCAGGTGAAGACCATGAGATGTATGCAATCGTCGCCCCAAAGAACCCAAATCCGAAAAGTAAGCATGAGAGAAATATTTACATATTTGTTTCAAATGTGCATTGGTTTTAGCAATTTCCTTATTCACACAAGACCATCGAGGTAGATCATATGGTGCGGAATTGAAAAGATTAAAGCATTTGTGTGCTGCAGGTCCATGATTCTCCGTTTGCACGATTGGATCAAGCTATCAGCTTCATTGCAAGCCACATCATTTGTTCCGGCTATAATAACCGCAAGGTCTCGTTTGCTCATATCGTGGCATATACTTTTACAATCTTCGGTGACTTTTTCGAATTTCGCTCATGATTTCAACAAATCGAAAACTTGATAATTACTCATTGACCGGGTTCTATTAGCAACCTGCCTTCCTTGACTGTCCGAGAAACACCTCATTTTAACTTTTTTATTATACGAATTCACGTTTGAATGACAAGGTTTTCGTGAATTGGATTCATTCATAGATTGGCTGGTTCTATAGGATTTCCCACCTTGTTCAGTTGGATCTATAGCACTAACGGAAACATTCAATGCTTGAGAAGCTAAATTATTATTTTCTCGCACTAAAAAAGTCCTCTTAACTTTTTCCTCCATCTCTACGCTATCTCCCCAACGACGCTGTCTCATCTCTATCAATTCGAGCTGTTTACCCTTCAATTCGTCGTGAAGATTTGAGCAATTCGCACCTGTCATTTTAGTTTTCGTTTGAGTTGATACGTCAACCGAAGTCTTACATTCCACAGCTTCTACCCTATTCACTTCAAGAATTTTATTTTCAGAATTTATCTTCAACTCATTAATCAAATCAGAATTGGTGGCTTCTAGATATGCTATACGCGATTTTAAGGAATTTATTTCCTCTTCTGCCCTCTCTTCATTGCACAAAGAGTCCTCGAAACATTCCTTTCTTCTGTTTCTTTCTACCTTCAACTGTCTCGATAATTGTTCATTTTCTTCCGATAGGGTCTCCAGATTATCAATCAATTTGTTGTTATCTGATAAAGAGTTGTCAAGTTTATTTAGGACTCCAACTAAATCTGGAATCAGGTCAATTATAGCCTCACTGAAATATTTCTCCGCAAAAACTGAGAAAGTTCCTTTAATGCTTACGGCCAAATCTATTACTGTTTCAATATATAAGTCATCTTTCAAATTTTTCAAATCAGATTGAACACCTTGAATCAACTTCCCTAGTCTACGGCGTGTCGCCATTCTCTATGTGATTGGTAGGGAGGGGGTAGGGAATGTACGATAATACTGGTAGGAGTGTAGAGGATATTTGCCGAGAGAGCAGTCAAGGCGGGCAGAGGAAGCTCCTGAATATTGTTGTGGAAAGAAGAAGTAGGATTCAAAATCGCCTTTAGAAGACCTATTGCCAGCTAGAATAGAGAAGCTGATAAGTACGACGGTGAGTTGTCATGGCAACCATAGGACGCTACTGATGCTCACGCAAGCCGGCTAATATTGTCTGAGTGGGAAAGAAGATAACAGATAAGATTCTTGTTCCTTTTAGGCCTACCATACACGTTTCGATCGGTCTTAAGGCCCGGACTCGTTTCGACCGGGCCTCAATGGCGGTCTCCCCACTCACGTACCGATCGGCCTTGGGGCCGTTGCGTATCCAGTACCGTATCCAGTAGCGCGGTAGCTCTATTGGAAGGCGGGCGTTTGTGAAATATTTTAGTGCAATTTTAGTCAAATTTTAGTGCAATACATTCTGTGATAGTAAGTTCAGTTCAAGACGACATGTCATCTATTGAGGACCTACAAGCAATTGAAAATAATTTCAAAATAATTCTGTGAAACTTTCTTGCTTTCACCACCCACTTATCTTTCAAAACAAAAAAGTTGTTAGCATGACGAAAATTTAATGTTTTCTGCTCGAAATGTATCGACGTTGACGAACATAATCATTAATTAAAAAATTATTATGGGTCGTATAAAAATCATCCAGACACCAATAGAAAGGAGACATTCTCTCCGTTAATTTGATACTAGACAGGTATTACACAGTAATATTTCTATTATCTTGGTTGATCATATCATTATTACCATATTTGAACAGAGAGGAAAATACGAAATCTAATTTTTATCTCATTTCATTTGATCAACTACAACTATTATAATAGGAATATTATAATATGAAAATAGGAATATGATAATCATATATTATCATACCAGCCTCAGCAGATAATTTATTCAGCCGAATGTGATGCCACACTCCAAAAACACCACACTACTACACACACACTGACCCTACTGCTTGGGGGATGTGTTGATTCCTCGACTATTCCGCTCACTCTGAAGTGAAACTAGGGGATGATCAGTGCAGTATTCGTTTCCTGAAGAAACCGGTTTTTATTGTGACTGTTAACTTTCTCCTACTCACACTGAGGCACAACTGGGGATGAAAAATGAATATCGACTCTCTCAAAAAATCGATTTTTTGTGAAATCGATTTCTTTTTTTTCGATAATCGATTTTTCAAGAAATCGATTTTTAGAATAATTTTGCTATCCATAACACGTGCAAAACATGTTGACCAAGGGTATAATTGATTTTTCAAGATATCGATTTTAAGAATGATTTTGCTATCCATAATACCTGCAAAACGTGTTGACCGAGGGTAGAAAATATGGCAGAGGGGGAAGAGCGGGTGTTTTGGCCTCAAGACGAAACCAGGTTTCCCCATTCACGTTCAGATCCGTCTCAAGAGCAATTAAAATTAATCTGTCTTGAGGCCGGACCTCACTTGATTCCAGTGCGGCCGAAATCCGGCCTTGAGATCAGTTTTCGTCTTGAGGCCACACCATACACGTTTCGATCGGCCTTAAGACCCGGAATGAAGAGTCCTGGCCTTAAGACCGATCGAAACGTGTATGGGAGGCCTTAGGCTAGATAATCGGAAACCGGACCGGTAAACAGTTAGTTGTTGTTCTGCTCCTATATCCAAAAACACAGCTGGTGGTAATTGACAGGAACCAACAATCGAAACACTGACAAAAACTGAGATGATGTGTTAACCTAACAAAATGTTTGTATTTGAATATGGATTATTCCGCGAATACTTACAGCCCACGCACGTCACTGGTAAGAACACTTATGAACAATTATGTTTGGTTACTGATATGAGTGAATTTAACACCTCTAGAAAATAATTAACTGATAATTTCAACAATTTTTATATAGCTTATTGTGACGATACCATTCAGACCAAGGCAGTTATGCCAACTTTATTCTATTCTATCGTCAATTACCGCCAGCAGTTCAATCATATTTTCACTGCTCGTAATTATATTTTTCTAAACAATAATGATAAACACGAGTAGCTTCTGTATTCTGTCTGTATCTTTTATCATCATTTCGCTTGTATCCTGTAATCAATTTGATCGCTTTTGTTCCACCGATTCGAAAAAAGTTTCTCGGAGCTGCATTTCCTTTGAAGAGGTTGTTTGTTTGCTGGGGGCGGTTGGCGCCAGACAGTCATTTTAGCGGGCGCCTCTTAGCCGGAGGCAGCACAGCATCCGCCCTCCTAGCCGCCTCCACCACCTCCTACCTCCAAGCTTCACCAATCTCTCAAACCATAACAACAACTGCTAGACCATTCCAACTGTTTGCAAAGCAGACTTATCGCGGTCAATTTTTCTGGGGCTCGGTGATATCGGTAGCTAGCGAAAAACAAGTGATTTGATACCTATAAAATGCGACCTATAGGTACTAGTGATTTCACTATTGGAATCAGTCAAAAAAACTTGAGATATTCAGCCATCGAACAATTCAAGAAAGTCTCAAAAGAACATTCAATGATTTCTAGTAGAAAACAATCGATTATGGATTATCTATTATAACACTTATAATTTTACCTCTTTCCACGATTTAACTTCTTGGGATAGTCAGCGTTCAACAATCAATGCATTGAAGAAGAAAAATCTCAAAAATGAAAGTCACCATTGAAATAGAAAAATCTGAAAAATCGTTTACCGTCACCGTTGGTGATAAAATATATAAGGTGAATAAAATAACATAGCATTGTCTTGATAAGAGTTTTCAATCAGATAATATTATGTGAGCCTCATACAAAAGAAAAGTATAGTTTTTTAAAAGAACCGATGCAAAAGCCCTGAGAAAATCAAGTCGAAACAAAGGTTATATTCTATCCAAATCTTTTCAGTTGATTCTTTTGCAGGTTCCAATTTTTGAATTGGTCACTAAAGTGCACGGCTATTATTGGTAATCATGAAAAATTATATCTGGAACTTGGCAAATCCAATGTGTAGAGCACAAAGATGAACAATTGATGAATAACTCTATAATAAAATTGAAAATGAGTACTACGAAATATGCCTTGGTATAGCTGCGAACGTAGCAGCTACAAGGAACGCTAGAAACCCTAGAAAGTTAAGTCACTTGACAATGGTTCATGTGTGATCCGAAAACATGCTTAAGTCAGAGAGAAATGTTACTTATTTTTTCACTTGAATTGCAGTCTGCAATTCTTCGATAGTGTTGAAATGTTGATAAAGCAATGCAGTACATAACTGATGAAGAATGAGATGATATAAGACTTCATTTATCATAATGACGAAAACTTGTATAAGTTTTAGAGTGAATGCCTGTTTATCGGAATGATGACAACTACGTCACGATGCAATACATTGCAGTGCATGTATAGTAGGCGTCATCTTACTGGATAGGGTCATTGAAGCAGCGCAAGGCTGAAAACGAGGCGGTTTGGTGTGAGTGGGTGCGCCTATGTCCACTATCCTAATTAAAATTGGCTTCTTCTGAAGATTACTTAGAAATGACAACCCGCATCTTTCAGATGCAATAAATTGTCCATATGAGATTCATTCAGTATATAATTTTTTACTTCATCTATGTTGGCTGAAGAGAGCGCAAGTACCAAGAGGCGGCTCCTGAAAAATCAATTAAATAGAAGAGGGGAATTCGAGTGAGAGGAATCACAGGTTGAAAATGATTCATTCCAATTTCAATAGTTCTAATTTAATATTAGAGCTGAAACCTTGCTCACCGACAAGTGCCCCTTTAGATTTGTATTGTATTGTATTGTATTGACTGAGACTTGGATGAGTGAGGATGATTGTGTGAACTAGATGGATGGATATGTTACTCATATATGACTTCAATTCAATATAATCAAAACAATGGAATTATTATCTACGTTAATTCAAGCCTGGCGTCAACCTATCAGGAAGTGGATGTTGGGGGTTTGCGCTGCTTGAATTTAGAATGTGATAAGGATAATCAAGGCTATAATATGCTATGCTTCTACCGTTGTCATGGCCAGTTCTATCGAAGGTTTAGAAAGTCGATTCTGTCAAACTGATAATAATAAAATCCAGGAAATTATCGGTGATATGAATTGCAATATTCTCAATGATCGTACAAACAGCCTCATCATCAAATATATCGATGTACTTTATGAAGCAGGTTTTGTTTGTTGCAGATAAACCCACTAGGGAAACATTTTTCTCTTCTTCATGCATCGATCATATATATTTGTCAAACATTCAGACACAAATTCATTACTACCAGCAGTGCTTAAAATTGATATTACCGACCATTACGCACTAGGCATTACTATAAAGCATAATAATACAATAAAAAGTATTCAAACTAAAACCCCCTCATACAATAAAACTGATTATAGTAAACTTTCAAGACTATTAGCTGAGCAATCGTGGAACGAAGTTACCTCTTGTGAGGACTCTAATACTTGTGCTGATAAATTCATTAAAATAATAACAAGTTTGCAAAACAGCTGCTCTTCGTCTAATTGCGTAATAATAAAAAAAAGAGAAAAACTGAAACCGTGAATTACCAACGGGCTCATTAAATCTATCCCTAAAAGGAATAAACTTGGTAAATTGATAAAAAGACAGACTTTCTATATAAATCCAATTAATAAATTCAATGAATATCGTAGATTATTGAGCAACTTGTTGAGAACCACTAAGAAAGAATACTTCAAGCGGAGAATAATGGAATCAACTAATAATCCAAAAATGTTTTGGAGGACAATTAATGAGATAGCAGGATCTAATAGTAAGAACGCTTCATTTCCTTTACAGCATTTCATTGGATCTAATAATAATGGTAATTAATAATAATACCAGATCTATATCATACCTAGATGTAGCAAATGAGTTCAACAAGTTTTCTCAAATGTTGGAGGGAGACTGGCTGCAGATATAATAGAGAATAATGACGTTGCCAGGTTACCTGCTCCTGCCCCAGTATGCGACTCGCAATTCATAACTAAGCAGGAGAGTGATAACTAAGCAGGAGGTGAAACAGTCTGTGCTCGAGATTCGAGGGAACTCTGCTCCTGGCTACGACAATATTCCTGCATACATTGACTTTATTATTGTTCAAAAATGTGTCAAGAAACAATTATCCAAGTACTTGAATGAGAATGATTTGATCTCTGAAAACCAATATGGGTTTCAACAATCAAAAAACACCTCGGATGCTCTTTTTGATTTGACACGGCATATTTCAAATAATATTAAGATTAAAAATAGAGTTTTAATAACATTTTTAGACTTGGCAAAGGCCTTTGATTCTGTTGATAGATCTAAACTTATCACTAAACTCGAGATGTGTGGCATCAAGAACAACTCACTGCAGTGGTTCAAATGTTACTTTGAAAATCGACAGCAGTACGTTTCAATTGATGGAAAATTTAGTGAAACGGAATCTGTTGAGTTTGGAGTGGTTCAAGGTAGCACTCTTGGACCTCTTCTCTTTCTCATCTATGTGAATAATATTTCAAAATTGCAAACTAATGGAAAATTGTTCTTGTTTGCTGATGACAAGGTGTTGGTGTCAGCTGAGGGCACATGGGAGAGGACTTATTGCGGTGCATCATTGGACCTTGCAAGAATTAAAAACTGGTTTGATCACAACTGCCTGACCGTTAATGTTACAAAAACTAAATACATGCCAATAGTAACAAGAAACCAAACTGATCCAGGCCAACTCATATTGAAGATGCACTCATGCGGAAATGCAAGGAGTCAGGACTGTGACTGTCATTCCCTTGAACGAGTTGATTACTACAAATACTTAGGTGTTATAATAGATAACAAGTTGAGTTGGGTGCAGCATATTCAGTGTGTAAAGAGCAGACTCAGAAAATTATCATTTGCTTTTTCTGAGATCAGCCAAGTAATGAGCATAGACCAGTGCATAATGGTGTACTTTGCATATGCTCAGTCGCTGATCCAGTATGGCATCCTGGCTTGGGGTGGTGTTTCCTCTACTGTCATTGAACCCCTAGCCGTTACACAAAGAACAATAATAAAAAAGAATACTGAAAAGAAATCACAGATACCCGACTACCTTGCTTTTTTCAGAATTTCCGGTTTTAAATATCAGACAACTTTTTATCAAATCACTTTTAATTCACATAAAAAAATACAAAACTCAGATCATTGACAAAACAAATTTAAATTCCCGTTATGAAACTCGCAATAGGTCCAACTATAATTATGAAATTCCTCAATTGACACATGGGTCAGAACTATCAAATTCATATTACTTAGCACACATTTTATATAGAAACATTCCAAATGAGATCAGAGAGGCTGAGGTGTGCTGTTTGGCCGTGTATAGAAGGGGTGTCGACAGGTGGCTATATAGCATTGGCTGGGAGGCAGCTGTAGCCCTTCTCTGCTCTCGGTACACCCGCCAACAACCCTTGTAGAGATAAAATTCCTTGAAATCATTAAGTGATTTTTCTTGACACGACATAAATGTTATTTTTCCTTCTTTTTTTTAATGATAAATTAGTCCTTTCTCTTATTTGTAACCCAGCGTGACACGGTCTCAGAGCCGTCCTCTCTCATTATGAATAAGTTATCTTTCTTTATTTTACTTATTTTTTAAAAAAATATTCATTTACTTTGTGATTATTATAAAAAATATTTCGTGATTGCAAATGTGTTGTCCATGGAACTCTCCTCCACACGCAGACGATTGGTCTTTGTGGGGGAATTCGTGTACTATATGTATCTCGCTTGCTATTTTTTGTAAAGTACCTATGTTGTAATGAAGGAATAAAGATTATTTGAATTTGAATTTGAATTCTGAATAAAATGAGATCATTCGCAACTATCTATCTCCATCTCCAATAAGTACTGAGTTATGATTTTTCAAAAATGAGTAAAATTTGAAAACAAAATTAATTCTGATGAGTTTTGATTTTGTATCAACAATATCTTCCGATGTTTAGCAATTAGTTAAATGTATAATTCAAAGTCCCTCTGGGCGTATTTTTGTGCTCTACAATCTAAGATCAGATAGAGCGCTCTATCTCATATAGATTTCCAGATACAACTGACAATAATGCTCCTTGTATTGTGAAAAACATCTAATTTCCGGCTTCAAACATTATCATCAACTACTAGAAATTGGCCATTTTTTGTGTATTGGAATATGGGCTTGATTATACTCAACAATAAATTTTCAGGATATTTTAAAATGTTCAACACTGTCCTTCTAGAATGTTATAGATGTAATCTATCTACCAAAATATCATATTCGAACCATCAATAATTGCTATTTCCAATAAAATATGAATTGGAAATGTTTTCATTTGTTAGAGATATCGTTTCTTCTTGTTAGATCTTATCATTCAATTCTGGATTAATCAAAATTAACAATATTTGATTAATAGCTTTATGAAATATGAATTATGAAATCAGGGCCACCCCGAGGTTAATAGGCGCCCGGGGCGAGATTTTGATATGCGCCCCCCCCCCACAAGTATAGCGTGGTGAGGTAGTATTGAAAGTAAAGCTACATTGCTCTTCCAGGAGAGAACTTCCATTATGGGCTGCATCCTCTACCTTGATAATCATGCTATAGATTTTGTAAGCAGTGTTTAGCAAGCTGATTTCTCTATAGTAGTCACAGGAACTTCTTATACCAGTCAATATGGACATAAAAAAGGAGGTGTGCTTGCAATTCATATTGTAGTTCTGATTTTTAAATATATTTTTGGATACAAATAATTCGGCACAAGACCGTTTAAAAAATATTCTCAGAAATCTTTAATTTTACAGAACATTGTATTAGGAGTATAGATTCAGGGGTTTTAATTTTAGACGGGTTTGTGTTGAGCTACATAATAGTGAGTGAAAGGGGAGTAAGCAAAATCTACGTTCAACACTAAACTACGATTATATGAAGCTATAATTACATCCATCATAATGTATTACATTCCATGTTTATGCGAACAGCTGAACATCTCGGATTGAACTGAGTTGGTGCTTATGAGAGCTCAGAGGTCAACTAAAGAAAAAATATATAATTGCTTGAGTTTGCTCTACCACACACGCTTTCTTTGAGCACAGTATCTCTTAATTTTTTTTTCAAAGTCATTTCACTTAATATGTTGTGAAAATGTCAACTTAATATACTGTGTTCTTTTTAGACAATTACAAATGGTTTACACTTACAGCCTTTATTTCTCTTAAATATTCCAGAATTATTAATGCACCTTTTTATCGAATATGTAGGTAAAATGTAATCAATTTAGCCATTACCACAGGTTCATTTTTCTCTCATTGAGCATTTCTCTTCAGCATTCTCAATTAATCGATAACAAGCTCATACAATTAGTCCAGCTGAAAGGTTCATCCCTAATTGGCATGTTCGAGGGCTTCAACAATCAAATTTGAAAATTGAATTGCGATTTGAGTGCGAGCGTCAATTACACTGAAACGAATTTGTGTATGGTGGGTTGAGAGTTGAGAGCAAGCGAGCAAGTGCCAATGCCCTAAACCTGGAATTATTTTCAGAACTAGCAGACGCTGGCCTGTGAGTGAGAAGTGAGAAGTGTGAAGTGAGAGCATAAAACAGAGGAGGGATGCAGCATCATACTGGAGCGGTAAGGCTAACACACACACACACATACAATATATAAATAGGCCTAACTCAAAGAGTGGGCGGATATTGGAGCGAGTTTATAGATTGGAGTGTGCAGTCATGGCCACTTCCTTACAACCTAGGTCTGCTCAGAGCCAGAGTCACATGTAGGCTATGGTTCTATTTACTTTTCCTTAAACCTCAATCATTTTTCTCCTTCCTTCTTTACTCACTGTAAACGCATTTGTGCTGGGCCACTATGCAGTGATGCTGAAGTCCTATTACTCTGAGCCACAAAAAACATGAATTGTTTGACATATACAGAGTGAGTCATATGTATGGGAACCCTTCAATAAATTGAAAAGACTGTTGTAGATATAATACTGTAGCTTTCAGGATAAGTTATTGGTCAAATACTCTACCTTTTGACGCACAACTGCTACTCTACATATTATAGATATTCTGTTATATGGTAATCTATATAATAAGAGAGAGTAGGGTTGTGTTTGTTCACATCAAAACATGTCAACTTGTGGATTGCATACCGGAAATGATTTAGATCTCCAAATATTGCACATAGATTCTAAAAATATCAATCTCGTGCACCTGGAAGCCCAAATTTCAATTTTTCTTCTAGATTTATCATTCCATTAATGATACATACGATTTCATAGAAAATCACCAAATCATATGGTTGAAATTAAAAAAGAAACATCTGTTTATCTATTATTGCTTTCTACCTGATACCACTTAACCTTAATAATATTGTTTTGATAATTGATAAATATTTTAAAGAATAATGATAATATTTTTATTTTAAATATAATAATAATAGTATTGTTTTGATAATTAATAAATATTTTCATTTTCACAATCTCTGTATAATAATATGGTGAATGTGAAACAGCTGCATCAAAGAAATTATTTCAAAAACATCTGTTTAGATAAAAACTTTCCCCCAGTTGCACGTACGTCGGTTAACGTTTAATCGCGATAAAATGCTAAACTTTAATTGAGATTAGTGCTAACCGATGCATTTTGGTTGCACATGTAATAGTGTGATATTGAGAGGGTAGTATTGTAGTTGTTTTTGTGTATCTTATATTATTTTTCAGGTTTTTGAACTGAAATGAACTTTGATTCTAACTGTATATTGAACCCTGCGTTTTTAGTGTGAGAATTGACTCTGTCTTGTTGGAATTTGCTAACTTGTTGCCTAGTTGTCAAAATTAAAGCAATTCTCGTGCATTTTCCAAGTGCAGTTTCAATTTCATGTCGAAAAAGCCACTGTATTTGAAAATTGTACGAGCGTTGACCTTTTTGCAGCTTTGGCTTTTCCACTGGAAGTTATGCTCAACGCTCGTGGAGGGGGAATAATTTTCAGTAAAAAGGCCTCAGTTGGAATTGAGACGTGAACGGAAAAACATGTAACGGTGTGCGAGCCTCGGTCCTCTGAATGGGCCCATTTTCCATTCAGAGGGACAAATTGTTATGTTTTCAGTTATCAGTAATTTTTATCTAGTTGAATAGAAAACCAAATTTTATGGAGTTAGTAGGAGTAGAATTAGGACATTATTTGTGCGTGTGAGTTTAAGTATAGTGAGTTTTATTAAAGTGTATGTGAGTGTTTCTGAAGAGTCCAAGTTTGAATATTGTTAAAATGGTGAGTGCCGAACTTTTATTGTTTTTCTTATTAAGCTCAAAATTTAATTTCATAGAATGACCGAGGCCCAAATTTAAATTCAGCAAGTTAGCAGGTTCCCAAAATTTGTAGATTGGTATTGAATATATATATTTTTTTGTGAATCAATTGCTGAATCACTTTGTTCTGTTTGAAAATTCGACATGTTACCTGACTCTTATTAATTCGTTCTATTTACTTAGAGTTCAATAAACCTGAAGTAAATTTTATTAGTATTTTTCATTGAAGTTCCTGACTCGTAGTTGCTAGCTGCTAGAATAGGTGACAATTAGTTAATGATGATAATCTGTGCATTTGGATGAACGAATCCACTAAAAGCTCCCAACCAACAAGGATTCAAATAGAGATTTGATAGCATAATTTTGGTAAATATTATAGAAGAGAAGAAAAACCCCCCTCCCTTTACATTGGTGGCCAGCGGTGGTATAGTCTGTGATGGATTCACGGAGGCTCGGCAGCCTTGATTGTGGGCTGATTAGTTTGCGCTTTCCTCCCCTTCCCCCTCTCCCAAAGAGGCAAGATAACCTCTCTCCCTCACCCCTCCTTCATCCTTCCCGTTTATCTTTCCACCCAGCACTTCAAGAATAGTGCTCGAGAAGTCAGCATCGTTTTTTGTTTTCGTTCCGTGGCATTCGAGCTTGAACGCAATTAATTATCTCATTTCGTTTCGTGATATATGTACAATATCATATAGGACTACGCATAAAGACAGGATATTGTCAGCAGTAACTTCTACACACGAGATACAGTCCACTTCCTCGCCAGTTCCAAGGTTAGTGCAAATTAAAGACTTACTTTTGGGGTTGTCGACGTTTTCGTGAATTAAATCTTAACTGTACCCCAATCCATAGGTTTGGGGACAGGACGGGATTACCACATGGTCCTCCGGGCCGGATATGAACCAGCGACCTATGGATTATTAACACTCTCCATCGTTTTGTTTCTAGGCGTGGATTGCCTAAAGAAATATTCTGTGATCAAGGGACAGGACGGGATTACTGCATGGTCCGACCAGGCCTAGGATATGTTCTATTTCCAAGAGATTTATTTTTCAATTCAAATTTCAATTTGTTAATAGTAGAGTTACTTGTTGATACATGCACTGATATCCATGTTAAATCCAGTTACAAAGTTCCTTTCCAAATCTCCTTGTTTATCTAATCAGTTACTTAGTTACAATGGCAAGCCCACAAGCCTTGCTTACTATTCGAGTGAAGAAGAAAGAAACTTTGTTTAGCCGTGTTCAACAAGCTTATGACTTGTTGAAGGACATCAATGACCCTAAAATTCAATCTCAATTCTTGATAAGAAGCATATCTATTGAAAATACTGTGAAAGAATATTCTGCACTCTTAGATGAAATCAATGAATTATCTATTCAAGTTGAACCTACTAAAGAACCTGAATATCAATCACTTACCGTTATTGATAATTTATCCTGTGCAATAATAAATGCTCGTGATAAATTGAATCAAATGAAAAATGAGAAGCCGAAGGAGAAAAGTGAACCTTCACCTTCAACCTCTCATTCTCCCCATTTGAACATGATATTACCTCCAACTGAAATAAAACCGTTTGATGGCTCTGATATTTCAGACTGGCCTAGATTCAAAAATATCTTTTCATCATTGATTGTGGATGATAAATATTATTCTCCTGTTCATAAATCTCATATTTTACATAATTTGTTGAGAGGCGAAGCAGCCAGAGTAGTGAAATCTTTTCAGATAAGTAGTGATTTTGATTTGGCATGGAAAACTCTATGCAAGCATTATGAAAGTGATAGGGTGCTAGCTAACTACTACATAAATGAGATTTTGAAAACTAGTTCTATCCCATTTAAACCTTCGTTACAATGGCTTCAAGATTTTCTTGTTAAAGTAGGTGATAGTATTACCACTCTGAAATCATTGAAAGTTCCTGATTTGGCTGATTATATCTTGTACTCATTAGCTATTCGTCAATTAGACAAAATATCACGTGAATCGTTTGAGCTCGAGGTAG
The DNA here is from genome assembly GCF_014356525.2 of Nilaparvata lugens. Classification (NCBI taxonomy): domain Eukaryota; kingdom Metazoa; phylum Arthropoda; class Insecta; order Hemiptera; family Delphacidae; genus Nilaparvata; species Nilaparvata lugens. Next base: position 34,012,606 of record NC_052518.1, read on the forward strand.
CTGATAAGAGCTTTCCTTCTTGTCAACAGTTGATTGATTTCGTGAATAAGAGAGTTAGATCTTATCAATTATCTGCATCTGATGTGCCATCTGTTAATGAACAAAAATCTATTGAAAAGCCGAAAAATAAGTCTTTTCAGAAAAAGGTTGTCTTATCTACTCAGGCTGATAACAGCGTTCGAAATAAAAGCAGCTCAGTTACTTCTGAATTAAATGATAGTGCTGAAACAAAATGCTCATTTTGCAACTCAATGAATCATTCGTTATTCAAATGTCCTGCTTTCTTGAAAAGAGATCCAAAAGCTAGGAATGAATTTATTAAATCATTGAGAGTCTGTTTCAATTGTTTCTCCAAATTTCACGCTGTAAACCAATGCAAGTCTAAATCGTTGTGTTATTGTGGTCGTATGCATAATAAATTACTTCATTATCCTCGTAGTAGTGATAATAGCCATTCGAATTCTCCTGTACGTTATCAGAAGTCTACTGATAACATCTCTAAAGTTGCTTTGAAATCGAAATCCGTTGATTCGATCACTCAAACTGATAGCACTATGAATGTTGTTGAGAATTGAAATTCTTCTAAGCATTGTGGTATCACTGATAATGTTATTGATAAGTCATCAATTGTTAGTTTAATTCCTAAAACGAGTGTTGTTCTAGGTACTGCTCAAGCAGTTATTAAAAATTCATCTGGTTCGTTTATTGGTGTTCGCTTAATGATTGATTCTGGTAGTACTGATAATTTCATCACAAAAGATCTTGTTATGAAACTTGGTTTATCTATTCATGATTGTCATCAAAATTTCTCTGGTTTGAATTCCTCGAGTGTAGGGAATTCTTCTGGTGTTGTGAAATGTTTGTTCAAACCTAAGGGCTCAAATCACCCTCGTTTAGAAGCTGAGGCTTATGTGATTGATAAAATAGTTGGTTCATTGCCCCCTATTTATCTCAGTTCGAAAGTGCAAAAAGAGTTGAAAAAATTCAACCTTGCTGATCCTGTGTTCTATGAACAACGTTCTGTTGATCTTCTATTGGGATGTCAGTTATTCAACAAAATATTACATCATCATAGTCAAGTCTCATCTAGTGAAGAGTGTTCGTTTTGCGTGATTCCTACCGTGTTTGGTGACATTATTTTGGGTGAATTTCCAAATCATTCCGGTCTTCTTAATCAGTCATTGACTGCATTAATGACGTGTCCCACCTCTGAGAACTCGTTGAATAATTTGGTTCATAAGTTTTGGGAAAGTGAAGAAATTCCTAATCATAAATTTCCTAGTCCTGATGATGAGTTTTGTGAGAAACATTTTGCTGAAACTCACAGGCGTGATACTGAAGGAAGATATGTTGTTCGTCTCCCTTTCAAAGTTGACACTGATCAACTCAAGTTTCATGAATCTCATGATGTTGCTTTGAATTGTTTTCTGTCGTTGGAGCGTCGTATGCTGTGTGATGCTCGTTTGAAATCTGATTGCATATCATTTAAGGAAGAGTATCTTCTTTTGGATCATATGGAAGTTGCTAAAAAACCAGGTAAATATTTTATTCCTTATTTTTGTGTATTCAATCCGTCATCACCTACAACAAAGGTTCGTGTTGTATTTGATGGGTCTGCTAAAAAGAGTCACATTTCGTTGAATCAAGTTCTTCATTCAGGTCCAAAATTGTTAAATGACATATGTGATGTGTTAACTAGATTCAGACTTCACTCATTCGTATTCACGTGTGATGTTACGAAAATGTATTGTGCTATCCTCGTTGATGAAGAAGATCGTTCTTTCCTTCACATATTGTTTCGTAAAGATCCTTCCGATGATATTGTCGTTTATGAGCTCAAAACAATCACATATGGTTTGAAATCGTCTGGTTTTCTTGCTCAACGTGCTCTCATTCAACTGGCGAAAGATGAAGGAGATAAATTTCCGTTGGCAGCAGCAGCTATTCGTGATGATATATATCATGACGATTTTCTCACAGGTGCTAATTCATTGGAAGAAATCTGTGAAATAAAATCACAACTTTGTAGTCTTCTAAACTGTGCTCATATCAAGTTGAATAAATGGAGCAGTAATTCTCCTGAGTTCTTGGATTTGATTCGTTCTGAAAACACTCAAGTACCACTTCATATCAGTGATGAGCCTAATTCAAATGTGAAAGTTCTTGGCATAATGTGGAACCCAACTACTGATTGTTCTCATATTAAAGTCTCCGTCCCAGAGTTTCAAAAGAAAAACTCTAAGCGCACTGTTCTGTCCATTATCGCGCGTCTGTATGACCCTCTATAGCTCCAGTAATATTCAAAATGAAATGTTTTTTACAAGAGCTGTGGAGGTTGGACATCGATTGGGATACGCCGATTCCTGTTGACTACAATGAATGCTGGAACGAGCTGATGAGAGAGCTTCCTGCTCTAAGTTCAATTTCAATTCCTCGATGCGTTTATGGCGATGCCTTTTCTTGTCAAATACTTGGGTTTTCCGACGCATCGCAGAAAGGAATCTGTGCTTGTATCTTCTTGAGAGTTGTGTCGTCAGAAACCACGGTGAAATGCTTCCTGTTGAAAGCTAAAACTAAAGTTGTGTCATTGAAAACTCTGTCTATTCCTTGATTAGAGCTTCAAGCTGCGTTCTTGCTTTCGCGATTGTATGTTTCAGTCCTTCCTTCACTGGAAAAAATCAATCTTCAATCTACGTTTCTGTTCAGTGATTCAACTATTGTTTTATCTTGGTTGCATATACCTCCTTACAAGTTGCAAACATTTGTTGCAAATCGTGTTGTGAGAATATTAGAGTTGACTAATATTTCTGATTGGAATCACATTGCTACTGATTTCAATATTGCCGACGTTGGTTCACGAGGCGTTTCTCCCCAAAACTTGTGCAATTCGCAAGATTGGTTCAATGCTCCAACGTGGTGTTCTAATTCGTTGTCATGTTGGCTGTTGTCATCTATGACTTACCCTGCTACTGAAATTCTGCCTGATGTGAAACAAAATAAAGGTGTTGTTTTGAATATCACTGAAGAGACTGCTGTTATTCAGATAACACGTTTCTCCTCATACATGAGATTGTTACGTTCCTGTGCATATGTTTTACGTTTTGTGAATAACTGTAAAGCATCAATTAGTGGTGTCTGTCATAAATCAGGCGCACTTAGTGTTCAAGAGTTGAAATGTGCACAAATTTATTGTGTTAAAATTGTTCAAAAGTGTCATTTCAATCGTGAACTCGACCTATTGAAAGAGGGTAAACCCTGTGATAAGAGTTTCCAAAAATTGTCTGTATTCTTGGATTGTGATGGTGTGATTCGTGTTGGTGGCAGATTGGTAAATAGTGCTTTAGGATATGAAGCCAAGCATCCTTGTTTGATACATAAAGATAGTCATTTTACTAAACTCCTCATTGAGTATTATCATATTTCTCATCTTCATGCTGGACCAAGAATAGTGCGTGCTCTTATTCAGCATTATTTTTGGATTGTTGGAGCACACAGTGTTATCAGAAATGTGATTTTCAATTGTACTCGTTGCCATTTATTCAATGCAACTCCTGTTGCTCCCGTCATGGGTGATCTTCCCAGCTCTCGTGTTGATCCCAGTGTTCCCTTTCTGAAGGCTGCGGTCGATCTAGCTGGTCCTTTCACTGTCAAAGAGAGTATTCGGCCCAAAGCTCGTACGTACAAGGCATACTTTGCACTGTTTGTCTGTCTGGCAACAAAAGCTTGTCACATTGAGGTGCTTACAAGTCTTTCATCCGAAGAGTTTATGTTCTTGGAAATGGGGCATTCCAAGGCGGGCAGAGATGGTGGATTCACGGAGGCTCAGCAGCCTTGATTGTGGGCTGATTAGTTTGCGCTTTCCTCCCCTTCCCCCTCTCCCAAAGAGGCAAGATAACCTCTCTCCCTCACCCCTCCTTCATCCTTCCCGTTTATCTTTCCACCCAGCACTTCAAGAATAGTGCTCGAGAAGTCAGCATCGTTTTTCGTTTTCGATCCGTGGTGTTTGAGCTTGAACGCAATTAATTATCTCGTTTCGTTTCATGATATATGTACAATATCATATAGGACTACGCATAAAGACAGGATATCGTCAGCAGTAACTTCTACACACGAGATACAGTCCACTTCATTGCCAGTTCCAAGGTTAGTGCAAATTAAAGACTTACTTTTGGGGTTGTCGACGTTTTCGTGAATTAAATCTTAACTGAACCCCAATCCATAGGTTTGGGGACAGGACGGGATTACCAGTCTGCAAGAATGACTATCGAACCACATGTATTCTTATATATTTTATATTTTTGAAGATTTACTAAATAGAGACAAAGATATCTCCGGTTTCAGAAATGATGTCAGGTGTGGTGTAGGGTTAAAAACCACCTCCACCGGTTACATAATGGTGTCATATGTGTGGGGTTTGTCTGCAAAAACGACAAACATTCAAATGCCAGATTAATGCGTAGTTTTGAGGATCGGTAAGAAGTATTGAGAGAACAGCCTGTTTCAAAAGGAATAATTTCGTAGCAACACGAGCAGGAACATGAAGTATAAAATTTTATTGTGATAACATAACCTTGTAAGTAGTGTAATACGTCAAATATTTTGAGATGAAAAGTGTTAGTTTTATAGAATCAATTTTGAAATCAGAGAATTTATTGATTAAAATTATTTTGTAGTTGAAGATGAAAAATCAGTAATCCATTGTTGAGCTTGAGAATATTGCTGCGTGTAATTCTATTCCAATATCTGGAACAATGGAAAAGAAATTTGTAATATGAGCTTTCCGGTGACTGCAAAAGCTGGCAACATTGCACCAGAATGATGGAAATATAGAAAATGTAGAACGCATTGTTTGATAGAGATAAATAATGAATTTCTGTTGAATGAAAAACGTTGTAATGTAATTTTTTTGTTCAAATGTGATTACCGTAGTTCGTCAAGGAAAATATTATGTGGGATTTTTTTTTAAATCATGTTTTGTGAGAGAGAGTCCAAGGAGGTATGAAGTTGATTTTAAATCCAGTTGTATTTTGAGAAAAAATTTTATGTGCGAGAGATTGAGATGATTAGATTTGATATGGAAGAATGATGAAAGAATATGGTATTATTTCCGCCCGTTTGAACTGAATACTAATTTTACGGCTGGATCGAGTAGGTTGTAATTTGAAATTTCGGTTTATTCTGGGCACAAATTATTGGTAAATAAGATAAAATGAAAATACAATTAATAAGATAATGAGATTTGGTAATAAGATTAAGGTAAAATGGATTAAGATGTGATTTTTTTTTACTCAGCAGGCCTGAGGTACTGAGGATAATACAGGCGGTGTTATCGAGTGATGACGACGATCTCAGCGGGACTGACAGGTTTTGGAATCGAATTCCAAGGTGCGATTGAATTCGGGAAATTCAATGAAAGAGATAACACAGTTAGGTTAACTGGAACTGGTGTTATGAACATGGATCGGGCATCCATAGTTTAGCTGTTTAGAAGTTCTTGATTGTAGGCATTTTCGACTATGCTGGCTCTTAAGAGGGCGATAGTGAAATTGGCCAATCAATAAGAAGTAGTGGAAGTATTTTATTTCATGGTTTAGATCTATTATTCGACTAAGCTAAGGCTGCGAAGTAGATCTGACCTGAATAATTGAGAGAGAGATAGCTGACTCGGAAGTGTATGTTGGTAAGAGAGAGAAACAGTGTAGATGGTATAGATATCAACAAGTATGTTTGAGAGAGAGAATCTGTTTATTGTGTAATAAGAGTGATTAAGATCAACAAGTGTGAGTAAGAATGAGAGAGGAAGTAACGGTTAGAAAGAGAAGAAAATACTCCTTGGACTGTACGATAAGAACAATGGAAATTAGAGTGGAACAGTAAATCGTAATTATATTATTTTGTGAACGAGAGTAGAAATGAAACGAAAGAAGGAGAAGAAGAACATGATAAGGAATATAGAATAAACAGTAGAAGAGACAAACGGAAAATAGTTGAAAACGTAATAGATAATTGAATCAATAATGAGTTTGACGTTATGACTACAATATTGAAAGCTAGTCTGAAAATGCAAGCTGGCAGGCTATTGTTTTGAATCCATAGACAGAGAGATAGAATAATTGTAATTTATTTCGAAATTAATTGATACGAGATAATGAAATGACTTAGGAAATTATTGGAAGTTTTAGGAAATATATTATGCGTTCAAATTTATTGTTGTCTTATGTGAAAAGTGAATATTTTGAGTTGAATTAATTTTAAAGGGCCCGGTCATTTCTATTTTGAGGTACAGTGTTAGTAAATTTTTCTGGGTCTGGCACACCCAACTCTCATGTAAGTTGTGAGTTTTGATGAAATGTTGAGTGATAACAGTTGAAAAGGTTAGTTCCTGTTGGAAGAAACAGTGATTTGTCTTCTGGGATATCACGGCTACAAGAGGCTACTGTGTGCAAGAGTGATGGGGCCATTCCATCTTTGCCCCACTCCCGATGACATCATTGCTACTGCTGATGTGATGTCCACTGTTCCGGGAGGATGCTGACTTCCTGATGTCGCTGCGGCCAGCGAACAGCTGACTGGCTTCCGACTGCCAGAACTGACCTACAGCTGTATTGCAGTTTGCATCTCTTCGACCACCCCCATCTATATCGAAGGGCTGTTTCATGTCCCAGCTCCAGGCTTGATGTCGACCAGATAATAGTGTCAAGTGTTAGTGAGAAAGCAAATTAAGAGTGAATGAAATTTTGGTGAAATCGTCTTTTTTAGGGGAGGGGGTAATGTAATAGTGTGATATTGAGAGGGTAGTATTGTAGTTGTTTTTGTGTATCTTATATTATTTTTCAGGTTTTTGAACTGAAATGAACTTTGATTCTAACTGTATATTGAACCCTGCGTTTTTAGTGTGAGAATTGACTCTGTCTTGTTGGAATTTGCTAACTTGTTGCCTAGTTGTCAAAATTAAAGCAATTCTCGTGCATTTTCCAAGTGCAGTTTCAATTTCATGTCGAAAAAGCCACTGTATTTGAAAATTGTACGAGCGTTGACCTTTTTGCAGCTTTGGCTTTTCCACTGGAAGTTATGCTCAACGCTCGTGGAGGGGGAATAATTTTCGGTAAAAAGGCCTCAGTTGGAATTGAGACGTGAACGGAAAAACATGTAACGGTGTGCGAGCCTCGGTCCTCTGAATGGGCCCATTTTCCATTCAGAGGGACAAATTGTTATGTTTTCAGTTATCAGTAATTTTTATCTAGTTGAATAGAAAACCAAATTTTATAGAGTTAGTAGGAGTAGAATTAGGACATTATTTGTGCGTGTGAGTTTAAGTATAGTGAGTTTTATTAAAACGTATGTGAGTGTTTCTGAAGAGTCCAAGTTTGAATATTGTTAAAATGGTGAGTGCCAAACTTTTGTTGTTTTTCTTATTAAGCTCAAAATTTATATTCTATTTCATAGAATGACCGAGGCCCGAATTTAGTTGCAGCAAGTTAGCAGGTTCTCAAAATGTTTAGATTGAAAATTGAGTATGTCTTCTTGACCTGAATCGATTGCTGAATAACTTTGTTCTGTTGGAAAATTTGCCATGATTTCTATTGATTCGTTAATGAGTTCAATAAACCTGGAGTTGAACTTTAGTAAAAGTACTTTTCATTGAAGTTCCTGGCTCGTAGTTACTATGTTTGCTAGAATATGTGACAATGATGATAATCTGTGCATTTGAATGAACGAATCCACTAAAAGCTCCCAACCAATCAAGGATTCAAATACCGGTAGATGAATTGATAGCAGTAAACTTTTGCAAATATTATAGAAAAGAAGAAAACAACCCCCCTCCGTTTTACATTGGTGGCCAGCGGTGGTATAGTCTGCAAGAATGACTATCAAACCACATTTATTCTTATATATTATTTTATATTTTGGAAGATTAACCAAATAGAGACAAAGATATCTCCGGTTACAGAATTATGTTAGGTGTGGTGTAGGGTTAAAAATACGTCCATAGGTTACACACACAAAAGAAATTTCAAGCGATAACGCCGATTAAAAAAATTTTAACAGGCTAATTTAGCTGATATTAGCATTCAAAATTAGATCCTGATTTTTGAGGTTAGTTTTCGATCTGGTTCATTTGCAGAAAATTTTAATATTGGAATGAGGGGTATTTTAGCAATAGTCCAGGCAATGAATGCCCAAAAAAGGGTATAGAGGGGAAATGTTTGGGAGACAACTTTTGACCCCACAGTTCTATTAAGGGTAGTAAGAAGGTAAACATGTCAAAAGTCCCCACCCCTACCACCTGTGCTAAGGGGGTGGGGGTGATTCAAAGGTACCATAATTTGGTTTCTGGCATAAAACCCAAAAACTATGTATCTTAAGGAGAAACAGCATGGAAAAAATTGTGATTCTAGTCCTATAGATAGCAGCACTGTTGGGGTCAAATTACTTCTTGTGATTACTTACTTATTTTTAGTCCAATATGGAAGACCAAAACTGTTTTGCAATCATCTTAAAGTTTTAAAACTCGCTACCATATGCTATGTTTTTTTCCAATTTGAATAAGTTTTTACAATTGATAATTTTTATATTAAGACAAAATAGAGTAGACAAAATAGAGTTGGAACATTCAAATTAAGGTTGAAAAGAGTCTATAAAAAGAAGAAACTCAGCTGTGACATAAGGAAATTAAAACATGCAGGTGTCAAAGAACAGGCAGCCAGGATGTTAAATGCCCAAATTCAAGGAAGTGAAAACATGAGTATTGAGGACAAACTTCAAAAAGTGCAAAAGACAATAGATAGAATCAAAAAATAAAACCTCCAACCAGATAGAAGTTGCAGAAAATCCTGGATGACTGATGAAATTTTGAGAGTTGATGGAGGAACGAAGACTTTGCAAGGATAATGCAGTTCTATACCGGCAAGTTAATAGAAGGATTAGGAATAAAATTCGTGAAGCAAAGGAGGCTGAAATCAAAGAAGGATGTGTGGAGATAGAGTACCATCAAAGTAGATTCGATAATTTCAATGTCCACAAAAAGGTTCGAGAATTGAATGGCATTTATAAGAAGAAAAGTTGCAAATCTCTCATGTCAGAAGAAGGAAATCTAGTCATAGGAATTGAGGAAAAGAAAAAAGAATGGAAAAAATATCTTGAAAAATTATTTAATGACACAAGATCTGAGAATGAACCAAGGGTACAGGAGGATAGTGGTCCAGATATACTAAAAGAAGAAGTCAGTGCAGCTGTTAATCAGCTTAAAAATCTGGTGTGGCGCACTCATACAACTTTCCTTGCCGTTATGAAAATTGATCACCTGACGCTAGTGTTCCCGCGCATCTCAAGTCTACTATTCAAAGATTTGAGCCAGCTGGTGACAGGGCAATAACGCTGGAGACACACATGAGGTCTGCTATCTCTTCATAGTGAATGATTTAATAGAATCAACAATAATTTGCAATTGAATAATCACATTTTCTCGAATTTAAAGCTTATTTTCAATTTTAGGTGAAAATTTTACTGAACATTAATTGTAGAGATTTTCATGCTCAATCTACTCCACTTGATTTTTTTTGTTTCAATTGTATCTGAAGCCTGATTATTGGGAATCTATCTGCATTGATGGGGCGGAGCTCCTGAAATTTTTACAGATATGGGACTTGTGGCAGTTGATAGAGCTTATCGATAACTATTTTAGGTATGAATTTGATCAAAATCGTTGGAGCCGTTTCCGAGAAAATCACGAAAAACCCTGTTTTTGACAACATTTTCGCCATTTTAGCCGCCATCTTGAATTGCATTTGATCGAAATTGTTCGTGTCGGATCCTTATAGTGAAAGGACCTCAAGTTCCAAATTTCAAGTCATTCCGTTAATTGGGAGATGATATATCGTGTACACAGACGCACATACACTCATACACACACACACACACACACACACACACACACACACACACACACACACACACACACACACACACACACACACACACACACACACACACACACACATACAGACCAATACCCAAAAACCAGTTTTTTGGACTCAGGATACCTTGAAACGTATAGAAATTTAGAAATTGGGGTACCTTAATTTTTTTCGGAAAGCAATACTTTCCTTACCTATGGTAATAGGGCAAGGAAAGTAAAAATGGCAAGGCAGTTGGTCCAGACAATATCCGGGCAGAGTTTATCTAGCTGATTGATAAAGAGGGTGTGCAGTGGCTTACAGACATTTTCAATGTAGTGTACAGGTCAGGAAAAATTCCTCAAGAATGGCTCAAGACTGAAAGCTAGTGCCAAAGCATGCAACGATTACAGAACAATAAGCCTCATGAGTCACCTATTGAAATTGTTTCTCAAAATAATCCATAAGAGAATCTACAAACTGTGTGAGCAGCAAATTTCTCCTAATCAGTTCGGTTTCCTTAACGCTGTTGGAACGCGAGAAGCTCTGTTTGGTGTGCAGGTTCTCTTCCAGAGGTGTCGCGACGTGAATTGTGATGTGTTTGCATGTCTCATTGATTATCAGAAAGCATTTGATCATGTCAAGCATGATAAAATGATAGAAGTGCTCAGAGACAGTGGCATTGACTCAAGAGACCTGAACATCATCATCAATTTGTACTGGAACCAGACAGCAGTTATGAGGGTGGGAGATGAGCAGACAGAGGAGGTGAAAATCTTGCGAGGTGTTAGACAAGGATGTATCTTGTCGCCCATCCTTTTCAATCTGTATTCGGAGCGTATATTTGGAGAGGCACTGGAAGATCATGATGAAGGAATATCAGTGAATGGCAAAAGATTGAACAACATACAGATGTATGTATCTCATACATACGTATGCAGATGACACTATTGTGTTTGCTGACTCCATTGAAGGTCTGCAACAGTTGATGGACAGAGTGGTGGAAAAGAGTTCGGAATATGGTTTAGAAATCAACACTAATAAGACAAAGCTCATGGTAATAAGCAAGGAGAATGTAGGAGGAGTACAATTGTTCATTAATCAAAATGTAATAGAAAGAGTCTCACACTATAACTACCTGGGTACCATCATCAATGAGAAATGGAATAACACACAAGAAATAAGATGCCGCATAGAAAAAGCAAGAGTTGTCTTCAATAAATTGAGAAGGCTGTACAAGAGTCACTCTATTACTACTCTCTACTTACTCTATTAACTAAATTGAGACTATTGCGTTGCTATGTGTTCTCCGTTCTGTTGTATGGGGTAGAAGCATGGACCCTCACAAAAGAAACAATGGTAAAGATTGAAGCTTTTGAACTCTGGCTGTACAGAAGAATGCTGAAAATATCCTGGACGCAAAAAGTTACTAATCAAGAGGTTCTTATGAGAATGAATAAAGAACCAGAGCTCCTGAATACCATTAAAAGTAGAAAACTCCAATACCTCGGCCACATTATGAGGAATAGCTCAAGATACAGACTTCTGCAAGAGATCCTTCAAGGAAAAATCAACGGAAAAAGGGGACCTGGCAGAAGGAGAATTTCACGGCTGGAAAATCTGAGGCTATGGTTTCACCAGTCATCTGCAGAGCTATTCCGTAGCGCCGTCGACAAAATCAGGATAGCCATTATGATCGCCAACATCCGAAACGGAGCAGGCACGTGAAGAAGAGGAAGACAACATCGATTTCATTTCACCTTGATATGGAGAAATTCCACAATATCTCTGTTCTTACAGTTAAGTTTAAAAATATTATTATATTGATTTAATTTTAATTCCAACTATATCAAGTTTTTTCATATACCTTTAGGTCTATAAGGTGTGTGGTCAACGTTTTTAATCCATGTTCTTAATTTTTAATGTTATTACAACTTTTCATTTTATAAAAACTAAGAAGGACAAACAAAAAACCAATAGATGTGATAATCAATAGATAGCCGCTTTTTCATTCTCCTGGCTGAAAGAACCAACTTCTTTCCCTTCACTGTATGTCTTGAATCCATTTTACCGGCCGAAAATGCCAGAGAAACATATATAATAAGGAAATCTAAATTAGGAAGTGCGTCTGGAGATACTATGTCCTAGGACTAGCCACGATCACTGTCAATATGACAAGTAAACAAGCTGAAGAACTAAGAAAAGTTGTGACCAGCCTGAGCACTAAGAATGAAGGCTGACTTGTGGGTGGGGTGGTGGGTGAGTGACTTGTGTGTGGGGGTGGAAGGTGCCTGAGTGACGTGTGGATTGGGTGGAGAGTAGGAGCGCATAAAAATAATAGAGATAAAACTTGTAAATATGATTCCGATGGAACCACTGGTTCGATCTTCAAGCTGAAAAATGATAATTTTTTTTCTTATAAAATCTTTAAAATGACTACCTGTTTTTCTTGAAAAAATTGTTCCCTTTGAAATTAAGAAATTTATTTTTGTTTAAATAAAAATTAAAAATAAATCGACATGGTGGTGGCTTGGAGATAGATATTAGAAGAATAAATTAGTTTTCGAAACAAGTTTTACTCTAATAGTAAGTGAGTAATAGCTTGATGTATTTTGCATGATTTTAGAGCGCTATCTGGTGGCAATTTTTGAACTAGAGCCTGCGGTGTTTCGCCTTAAGAACTTGACTGTCATATAACAAATTGAAGCTTACATAATTTCGTACAATATTCATTCCACAACTTTTTTTATATTTCCTCTAGTTTTCGAGATATCCGCTCTTGAAGGTGTGACATTTTTGAAAAAAAACATGTTTGCCACCAATTTTTTTCTATTTTTGCTCTTATAACTTTTTAAAAATCGATGGGAAAAATCCATGCTGATTATGAACTTATAGAGCATCAAATTCTCTTCAATTTGATGTATGATTTCACACTTTCAAGGATTTCCCTATACCTTTTGTTATAGAGCAAAAATAGAAAAAAATTAGTGGCAAATGTGTTTTTTTCAAAAATGTCACACCTTCAAGAGCGGATATCTCGAAAACTAGAGGAAATATAAAAAAAGCTGAGGGAATGAATATTGTAGGAAATTATGTAAGCTTTATTTGTTATACGACAGTCAAGTCCTTAAGATACAAAGTTTTTTAGTTTTATGCGAGAAACTAAAAAATGGTACCTTTCAACAACCACCACCCCCTTAGCACAGGGGATAGGGGTGGGGACTTTTGATATGTTTCCCTCCTTACTACCCTTAACAGAACTGCGGGGTCAAAAATTGTCTTCCCAACTTTTCCCTCTATAAACTTTCCTTGACTGGACTACAAGCTCAGCAAAAAAATAAGGTCATATGCACCTTTTCGTTATATCTTCAAATGAAAAATGAATTTTGTTGGTTGTCAAAACTCCCTCTGAAAGGGAAACTATTTAACTTATTCTATCTTTTAGTAAAATAACAATGATCATCCATCCATCTATTATATTCTATACTATAATAAAGGAATGAACTTGATTGTACACGTAGGTATACAGGTGTAAAGTATAGAAAAATTATGTTTGACGCATCATCACGTCTGAACTACTGAACTGATTAACTTGAAATTTTGCATATAGATTCTTGCTTAAGCGAGGATGGTTATAAAACTATTTTAAATTCTTCAATATTTGTTCACATCAAGTTTTCAGTTTGTCAAGTTTTCAATTATTTGTCATGCTTTCAGTTGCTGTAAGAACATTTCTCTTAAAAGGGAAATTAGAAGATAGGTATGATTGGGGATCCTTTTCGAATGATAAAAACATGTTTTCCGTCGCACCCAAATTTTTTCCGTCATTTTGTAACCGCCATTTTGAATCCGACTTCTTTTTCAATTGAAAGGTGGTTATATGATACATGATTCCGATACAGGATTTCCATAGAAAAGGTATGGTGAAAACCGCACATCAATATCTCGAGCCATTCAAAATTTATTCTCATTAATTTCCTTTATTATAGTATAGAAGATGATAGATAAATGGATATATCATCCATAATACATATACTAATACATATACTATACATAATACATATTCTATAATAAAGGAAAGAACTGGCTTAAACACGTATACACGTGTAGAGGATAGGAAAATTATGTTTGACGCATCATCACGTCTGAACTACTGGACTGATATAAATGCTGTTTATAAATTCTTAATCAACCAATGATTCTTATAGTCCTATTTTCAATTCTTCTAGATTTCATTACGTCAATTTTCAAAATAGACCCTTGCGAAGCACGGGTTACCTGCTAGTAGAATAATAATGTTATAGTATTATTGTTCTTTGATAATATTAGAATTGGCTCAAAATTGTGATCCATAATTATAAAATTCAACCATAATCACCTCTATCTTTTCCAAATTTAAGTAAAATTAAAAATTCTAAATGCTTAGTGTCGAATAACGTTACTAAACATAACAGGATGGGGCATATGCTTCATTGCACAAGGGTCGAAAATGTGCTAAATCTACCTGCCCATGAGTCTCGCAGTTGTATTGTTCTTGCTTGACCGTCCCATGCCCCCATTGAGATAGGTTTTACCCCTTTTCTCCTCCCGATTATTTAAAAATTGTCAGACCACATTCATTCAAATTCAAATTTATTCCACAAAAACGTACACAATACAAAATCAAAATACAAGTTCTCAAAAGCAAAATAACATAGTTATTAATATACATATTACACTGTATTATTCATTTTACATAGTGGATTTCTACTGGAAAAAGTATAACTTGTCCGCCAGTAGGAGTAGCAATAATTACATTATAACAAAAGTAAAAGAAAAGACATTACAGAACTCAAGAATTTGGATCATAATTCCAAAAATAAGATGTCGAACTATTAGGGGAAAATATCTAGCCTATATTACGTTGATATTAAAGTAATAAGATTGAATTATCCAGTTTTTAACGGTTGGTGGGATATATTTAATCACTTTTTGATTGGTGAGATCATTTGGGATATTATTTATAATTTTTGGAGCAATATAAATGAGCTGTTTTCGAATTAGTGTGAAGTCTGAAACGTAACATTCGAATTTATTTTCATTGTATCTGGTTCTATGTGCTTCATTATTTATTTTTGGAAAGTTATTTCTATATCTATTGAAGTATTTAAAGATGCTAAGTACATATAGTTGGCAGATGGTCATGACTTTCAGATCATTACAAGCATTTATCGACGCGTATAGTAAGGGTCGATTTAAAATAGTCTTTATTATCATTTTTTGAACGGTGAATAGAGATGAAAGGTGAGAATTGAAAGTACCTCCCCAAATTACTAATCCGTATTGCAGTAGTGATTGAACTATTGCGAAGTAAATCATTCTAATTCTAGATACATTCAGTACAGACCTCAATTTATAGAATTTGTAACATATAAATTTCAATCTATTGCTGATGTAATCAATATGCCTCTTCCACTTGAAGCCCTCCTCGATTATAACACCTAAATATTTCAAGTGGCTGGTTTTCTCAATCTCGGGACAATTACATTCATCGTGATCATTACCCATATTACAATTTAAATGCAATTTAAGTTGGCAGTGAGTTCCCTCACGTCCTGTAATACTCCTAGAGAATGCAATGTATTTAGTTTTTTTTTTTTTTTTAATTATGGCTAAGGGCGTTTACGTCTAGCCATCTCTTAAGTGTGGAGATGCCTCTAGAGGCATTTCTATAAACGTCTCGCCAAGTTCCATCCCCAAACAACAGTACCGTGTCATCCGCAAAAGAATAAACTTCACCACCATTGAGGTCTAACTTTAGTATATCATTTACATATACCAAGAACAAAATTGGGGAGAGTACTGTCCCTTGGGGTAGGCCGTAACCAGTAAGTGGAATCTCACTAACACTGCTATTAAGTGATAAAACCTGTTTTCTATGTGAGAGGTAGCTTTCGAATAGTTTCAATGGGATTCCTCTAATACCTACCCTATCTAGCTTGATTGACTATGACACAATGTGTCATAGGCTTTTGCCAAATCCAGGAAGACAGCCAGAGTTTTTTGTCCTTTATTCAGAAGATCTGATACAGAATTTGAAAACTGTAGTAGGGCATCATCGGTACTTTTATTATTTTGGAAGCCAAATTGAAGATTTCTATTATTTTATTTGTGTCAAAGAATTTAGTAACTTGATTCTTGATTAGTTTTTCCATTATTTTGGACAGGGAGCTCAGTAAACTGATTGGTCTATAATTTTCTGCCTGACTTCTATCACCTGATTTAAATAAAGGTTCTATCTTAGCTACTTTGAACAAATGTAGAAAAATCCCTTTCTCGAAACATTTATTTATAATAAAAGTGAGTGGGAAAGCAATGTGATTAGCAATTTTCTTTAAAGTTGAACTATTAATACCGTCAATACCTGGACTCGTGTTATTTTTTAGGTTTAATATAGCATTTATCACATCTATCTGATTAACTGGGTTTAAGAAAAACGAATTCGGTAGCCTGGAGTTGTCTTTCTTATAATTAAATTGGAATGCGGCTTGATTGTTATATTTCGGTATTTTATTTGCATATTTTCACCAACACTAGTGAAATAAGAATTTAATTCATGAGCACTCAATTTTGTCATCTCTTTCATCCCTACCCTTATCAATGGGTTCGTTAATGTATGACCATAGATTTTGACGTTATTCCCACATTGATCTATTTTATGTCTATAGTAATCCTCTTTAGTTTGACTGATCAGAGTACTCAGTAGGTTCCTATAGGCTTTAAATTCATTCTTCAAGCCAATGTTTGAAGGTTCTTTTTTCAATTGTTTAGCCATCCTGTCTCTTCTATTGATAGATTCAATCAACCCCTGTGTAATCCATGGCTTTAATTGTCTTTTTTATGTTTTAATTTTTTTCCCTTGAAGATAGTGTATATAATATGTCAACTTATTTATAAATGTTTCAACCATTAGGTTCAGTGTATTATTATCATGAACACGAGCGTCAAGGAATTCCCATTTTTCATTCTGTAAATAATATGATATAAGTTTTTCAAAATTTGTTTTAAAGATTTTTTTAATTTGCAGGGTTGACGGTCTAGATACAGTACCAATTATATTCATGTGCAACGTGGTTGCATAATGATCGGGTATAATTATTAAAATATTAGCTATTTTTGGTTGTATGGAATTATGTGTGTCTTTATATAAAATATGATCTATGCAAGATTGTTTATTATCTATTACTCTAGTTGGTTTGTTTATCAATGATCTGAACCCATTTCCATTCATAATATTCAGATACTGCAGAGAATAACGGTCAGTGTTCATTATTTTAGAAGCATGTTAACCAGATTAATTATTATTATTATTCTTGTACTCTCTATGATAGAACACTCGGCCTCTGCACTCAAAGTTTTCAATCTTGCAGGGACATTGATGGTATTTTATTTTATATTGTATTTTTTCCAACCATTGTCATTATGTTGTTCAAACAAATAAATAATACATTTTCAATGTCAACATTCTTCAATTTTTCAAGAATTGTTAATTGAACGAGCATAAGCTAGTTCTCACTTTTGACTTACTGAAGGCCAATGTAGTTGTCCGTCTGTTTGTATGTTCTACAATAACTTTAGAAAGAATTGATCAATCAGATTAAAATTTTGAACTCGTATTCTTTGAACCTTTTTAGGTTCGTTGGACACTCACTCCTTCGTCCTTTTTCAAGATATATTAAAATAACATTGAAAGTGCATAAGAAGAAAAATTTGTTGTGATTAATCATTTAGTCAGCTGAAGAATTCATTGCATGCAATTAAAACAGTTTTCCCATTCATTCATAACATCAGCTGAGGCTATTTGGAAGCTACCACACAGACAGACCTTCATGCGCTGACACATGATTTCAGCTGGTTAATATACAACATAGTTTACAAACTGATACGGGTTAAGAAATCAATGTGCGGTTTTCGCCATTTTCTCTTGGAACTCATGTATCATCGAAATAATGTATAATGAAATTGAATTCATATGACGAACAAAGATGTTGAAGCGACAGAGTAATTTTTCATTTCAAATAGGAAACCCAATGAAACCTATTCCATCTATTCCAATTCTATTGTCAAATTATTCTTGTAGAAGAAATATTTTGCTGTTTCCATACTTTTCACTAACTCTGTATAGTTAAAAGTAGCTGGTAGATTACAATATATCAGTTCTTGAGCGAGTTCTACGACCCAGGGGGTCACTAGTTATATATAATCTTCTTTCGACCATTTTCATAATACATATTTTTTACAGATGGAAATTATATTTATTCATATATAATTATATAATTTTTATATGGACCGTGATTCGACGATGTCAACATTATTCAAGTTTTCAAGGATGGATAACCATGAATTATATCAATCATCCAAACTCATAAACCATTTTGATTTTTGCAGTATTCACATTTCCAGATTTTTGAGGAAAATGGTAATAATATATGAGAACTCACCAACTACCACATCAGACTTACACAAAAAAGCACTATTAATCGAGAATACATAATAAATCATATTAATCTTAATCTTTACTTAATTAATCTTTATTTAATTAATCTTTAATACATAAAGCACTATTTATCGAGATTTTTTACAAAATATACTGCTATTTTTGGGTGCGTATCAGCGGCAATAAGTCAAAACTTCAGTGAAAAAGATTTTAATAAGTGATCTTTAAAAGGGTTTAAAAACCTTTACATAAACGTAGCACGCTACTCTGTCACTATACAACCGAAAATTGTTCTCTTGAAATAATAATAATAGTGTATCCTATCTCAGGGATAGAATGCGTAAACAAGTTTGGAAGTTGCGGCTCTTCATTCAAAACATAACACATATTTGTACCATATACAAAAAAGATTATAATTGATTTTCTCACGTTCGAACAATCATAATATTTAATACTGGAAAGAAGATCCACATTCTTATTTCAACACATGGTCTTCCAAAAACCATCAATTATATATTATTCATGTAAAAATATGAATGATCTATGATACAATGGGAAGAGCCAATAAGTGGTCCAAAATAATTATTTGTTCATCTAAATTGATTAAATATGAAACGTTCTTCATTACAGTTCATAGTTTCGAATTGTTTATAATTTATTTCGGATCTATGTTGAGTTTTTTTTGCAGTATTGTTAACTAGTGAGCCTGATTAAAACAGCTGAAAATATGATGTGGCAAAGCAATGTCTTATCAAGAATTTCCTCTCGCATACCACAACTCTCCTAGATATGCCTCAGTTCCTTGTGTATAAATAACTTCTGATAATTATTCATTTCAAGAAAAACCCATCAAAAGCAATAGTTACTGTTTTTATATTCTTTGATAGGAGTGGAGAGAGAAGAATTTGTGACTTTCAAAGAGGTTCTCGAAACAGATCAAATGTCGTTGTACCTAAGCCTAATCTAACAATATTCAGAAAATTCTATCTTTTTTTAGCACCAACAATCTTCAATCACCTACCGATTGATATCAAAGATTGTCAGGTGAAGAATATTTTTTTGAAGAAACCCTGTAAGCATCTCTTAATGGAGGACGACATTAACAGATATTTTAATATTGTAGTATAATTGAATTGTAACCTTGTTATTAAATAAAGATAAGGAAGCTTATTCTAAATATAGTACAATAGTTTAGAGGTTTCGCTGAAATTCAAATTGTTATTAGTTTTTAAGGCCGGCTGATGTTATTCTCGAGAGTTGTGTGTAAATATTTAAAAATTATGTTTCCCAAACAGGTTTTCACCTTTGGGCTTTATTGTTTAGAAGGATATTTATATATTTTTGTTTTGTAAAATTGTATTGACAATAAAGAAGTTTCAAATCAAAAAATCAATCAATCAATCAATCATATTCAGATTTCATTGTCGGTTTTTGCTAACTTTTTATCTAGGCCTATATAATATCTGTCTATAGTCGGTACGAACTATTTTTTTGAAGAATTTTCAACTCTAATAAGAAATATCCATGTGCTTTAACAATACATAGAACGATTGTAATTTGATACTTTTTAATTGGTGATTTATAGATCTCAAATAGAATTTTATCGGTTTTAATTGTCAGCTACTTGATAATATTTTAGGCTTACTAATCCTAAATAATTTGCATGTTAACTTGAAAACACTCATCCGTACTTTTCAGGGCGAGGCGTGACTTTTTGGCTCAGTCATCTCCAGGAACAATTCAGTTGAAAGTGCGAATGAAAGCTGCACCCCCCTCACTACTTAGAAGATAATTTCATACGATTATTCATAGAGCAAGATAACATCTAGTATAACAGTATAAGATGAACTTACTATTCAAAATCCTACCTTATTTATACAGGAACTCGGCCTCCTGGTTTTGGCTGCGAATTTCTGTATGACTACATTGTAGAAGTCATTCTTCTCTCTCAAAGACTCCAATAGCCCCTTCTCTATCGACATTAGAGCAAGATTACTCAGTCGTTCTTCTGTCTGGCTCGATCTTTTATAGGTGTGGATCCTTTTGAGCGCTGAAAAACTGCGCTCAACTGATGCTGTGGTTGCTGGAATTGTGCAGGTCAAATTCGCTAGTCGGAACACCTCTTTGAATGATGAATCCAGGCCTTCTCGTTTCAGAAATTGTAGCAAGTCAACTGGTGATTTCTTTTGAAATACTGAAGTACGATAGAACACTACCAATTCAATTTTTAGTCCTTGAAAATCGAAAACTTTTGGATAGAGTTGTTTCAAAAGAACGAATAGAGTGTCAGGAAACATATCTGGGGTGGAATAGAATTCAAAGTTCTTGGGATTCAGAATTTCAAAAAATCTTAAGCTTCCCAATGTTGAAAATCGAGCTTGGATGTGTCCGATTAAATTATCAATAATAGAATAATATATCCTCCTTTATTTTTGTTCAGGAGATACATACTCTTCCTTGGTCTTCTTTCTTGTATTGGGGGGTAGGCCCACGGTGGAAACAGTCTTTTCCCACACTGATTTGAAACCTACTGTTTTTCATTGATCACATGATATTTCATCTCTTCCAGTTTCCTTTTCCTTGCAATCTTTGCAACTGATCACCCCTTTCCGATAAAATTTTAGCTCATTTTCAAAGTCTCTTATCACATTCAAACACGTCATTATGTCCGCTTGCTCACTTTGCAAAATATTGTAGATTAAATCAGTTTGTGAGAATAACGGCGAAAATGTGTTTAGAAGAAACACAGTCTGAAAACTTTCAAGATATTGAATGAATCCCATGGCAGTGCATCTGTCTGCTCCTTCCCACTCATCATTTTCGTTCTCATTGATTCTATTGAAAAATTCTATAATCTCTTCTCTGTAAGTTTCAATAGTGTACACAAGTCGAGATGTGAAACACCACCTGGTGGGTGCAAAGGATGGTATTGACTTCTTCAAATATTGTTGAACCGCAAATGATCTTTTTGAAGAATGCGAGGAGAATGTTGATATCCCATTGAGAGTAGAGAAAAATACATTACACTCATGAATCTCATTCATCCCTTGTGATAGTACAAGGTTGAGAACATGTGCGTAGCAATGTGTGAAAAGGGCAGTAGAGTACACGTCTTGCACTTTTTTATGAAGACCAGTCAAAAGACCTGACAACAGCAGCGCCATCGTATGTTTGAACCACAAATTTATCAGCCAAGTTGTACGTTTCTACAGTTCTTTTAACATGAGCCAATAGTCCATCCGCGTAACGATCAGCACTAACATCCGTAAATCCAATGAACCGTTCCTCAACGCATCCATTTTCACGCACAAATCTAAGAATTGTAGACAGCTGCGATTTTTTTCTCACGTCAGGAGTTTCATCAAGCATTGTAGAAACAAAACTTGCGTTTTTTATCTCTCGTTGGATTTCTTCATTTACAATGTCACTTATAATTGTAATCAGCTCATTTTGAATATCACTAGATGTTCCTTTAAAAACTGTTGCAGTTTCAAAATGTTCAGAAATTGTAGGATCCCACGTTTTAAGAAGATTCAAAGTTTCAACATAATTCCCTTCATTCAAAGATTTTTCACTCTCGTCATGTCTACGGAATGGTAGCTCCTGCTTGGCAAGGAAACATGTAACATCAATCAACCGTTTTAAGACCTCTCGATTCTTATTCACTCTTTGATTATGAAGCGAATTGTTTACTTTCAAAGTTTTATCAATTCCTTCATCTACTCTCTGTCACCCGAAATTGTATAAATCCATGACACTCTGAAGATGACTCTCGGATTTTTCATGGGCTTTGGCTGATTTGGTTAAACCACCTAGATTATTGAATCCTTTCAAAACCCAAACATTCTTATCACGAGAAAACAGGGAACATGGCCAGCAAAATAGTCTATTTAAACTTTCACTTCCACAGAGCCATTCGTAATTGTCATAGTTCGAGGGTGTGAAATGTCTGGTGTATTTTCTCTTGTTGTCGGTAACTTCATTGGATAAATTTTTTAAAACAGTACAAGGGCGCCTATTTTCAATTAGTGATATTTTTTGTTCAAAAGTCAATGAACTAAAAGGTTTGTTTTTCAGTTGAACAATAATATCACTGGCCGCAGCTGCCATTTTAGACTAAAAGAAGAATTACACAACACTTTACATCATCTTTAGAAAATAAAGATTCTAAGAATTAACTTGAACCCGTATTATCAATGGCTCTATAAAGCTAGTTGAATTGAATCACTAATTAATGATAGATACAGTCTTAAGCTTAAGAACACTAGAAACTAATAGAAACAATAATTCAATAATTGAATAGAGAACAAACGGTGTTATTCAATCTAATAGTAATAAATAAGTTCCATTACTCAGTACTCAGTAGGCTAATTGAAATCCAAATAATTGGAGTCCACGCCGCGACACTAACCATTAACCGACACTAACCGCGTCCCACACACTACACTTGTTTATTGCTTTTATCTATCGAGTCTAGTTTAGATACAGTTTTGCAAACTAACACCCTATTATCAAACTGAATAATTATCAAAATATCAATAATTAAAAGGACCGGTTTCCGAGCTCGGGATTTAGCTGTTACTTTCAATAGACTCAGAAATTTGACTGTTCCAAGCGCTGCTTCTACGCCCCATTTTAACCCAAATTTCTGACTTCAGAGTTGAAAAGTCTAGATTTAGCTGAATATTAAGCTCGGAAACTGCCCTCAATTATAAAAATAAATTTGGTAAATTGAAATTAAATCATAATAATTTTTAATTCATTAACAGATTGCAAACAAAATAATTACATTCTATCATCATACGGTTTGCAACACTGGCGCAGAACAGTGGAATCGCAGAAAATAGCGATGTCTTCGACCGTTTACTACACCATCGTGAGAGGGAGAGTGGGAGAGGGATGATGCAGAAGAGTGGTGGTAACCAATGCTAAATAGCATTACTGGAATCGCATATTTTTGAGAATCACACTGAACGGATGGAACTGATGATGATGATGCACTAGTCTACTATTCAAACTTGGCGCGCTCGCTGAAAAACTATTAGCTTTTGGTTTCTTCACCTATTTTTGTATTTTTTCTAAATATTTCAATTCAATTAAATAATATACACATTACATCAACTTCTGTCCAGTCATCGGCGAATCCAAAGATGACCAGACGCCTCGCCTCTGGTGTTTTTCATAGACGATTGTGCGGAACACGGGTTACGTCTGCTCATTTACAGATAAATTATTTAGATAAGATGGGATGTATTAAGGAGTTTGGAGAGGAATAATTGTTAGTTCCACAACAAATAAAAACAACGTGTCTTACCTTTTAAGACAAGATTCAATCTGAGAAGGTTGAGGCAAGGCTACCGGAGGAGCAACAAAGACATAGGGAAATGTCGCAAGTAACTGTGCTGCTCTCAATCTGCAACAAATCCAAAGTAAATTTCATTTAATTTTTAAAAATGATTGAATTATTTGCATCATTTTAGATTTGGAGAAATACCGCATCAACAGTTCCACTTCTCTGTACATATACTCAATTGTATTCATGTTTAAATATATTTCGTTGTACATTACTGATTACGATCTTCAACAAAAAATATTAGATTTTCATTTGAATAATCAGGGGTGACCGGTTAAATATTATTTCGAAGACGTCACCGTTGTTGAAAGATCCAGCTGTTTCTAGAAGGCTACTATAATCTATCAATATTAATACATGAATATTAAATGAAGCTTTGCTCTCACATTTTGAGGACGTAATAAAATTTTCATAAGTTTGTTAATAGTTGATCTGTCGTTGGGATTTGAATAAGTGAAGGGTTTCAAAGCGGAAATTAGTAGCGCCCTAAATCCAAAAAGTCAATTTGGGAGTGACTCACTAGTGAGAGAGAGCAAACCTAGTTGCGGCGATGACTAGAGAAGATCTAAATTTAGACAGTGACGGAGAAAAAATGGTTCCTTCCTTTCTCTTTCCTTCGGCCTCTTTCACTCTCATGCATAAAAAAGTTTACAGTGAATAGTAAACAACGACCAAATGTTTTGAGAATGTAAAATGCTTGTTCAGAGTGATCATGAATTCATATCTGATATATGATATTACATAGTTAGTGCCGTAGGCCTACATAGTGATATCTGTCTTTCTCAAAAATACTACGAAGCAGCAATTTCCGTGGGCTGTGAATTTTTTCAACACCCACTTTCACAGGCAAAGTATGTCATAATGCATAAGGCCACAGTGCTACGATATTTTTCAAAGCAAGGGTCATTTGCACGAAAAACCAATAGAATTCAACCAGCGTAATATAACGAAATCGCAACGTTGTCCAATTTGTTCCCCTTGCATTAGATTTCCCCTGGCAATGGATTTGAATATCGAGCAACTGGCCGTACATCTTATTGGGACTGTAATTTCGAATATAATTTTTCCATACCTATCCGACAATACATCTATGTATTGTACGAAAATAACGAACAAAACAAATAAAGTACGGAAATGCTTTGCTAATAAAATGAATTTGGCGAAGAATTACACACTTCTCTACAAAAACCATATCATCAAGAGATGGCCAGCTCTCATGAAACAAAAAAAAAAGAGGGTGGGGAAACCCGAAAGAGGAGGTGAGGGGATGTTGTATCATTAATTTGAAAGCTAACAATTGTGAAATACCCACAAATGTGGGTAAATTACAAGCTCAAACTATCAATATCCCTGATAATACTGGTGATCGATTTCCTGCAATACAGATCGATAACATGTTTTTTATGAGACCAACTTGCCCAATTGAAGTTGAGGCAACTATTAAAAATCTAAAGAACAACTGCAGTCCTGGTATTGATGGTCTAGGTAATATTACGCTGAAGGAAATAGCCAATTTTATATCTCAACCTCTCGCTTTCATTTTTAATAGATGCTTTGAGGAGGGATATTTTCCCGAGCACCTCAAATCAGCCAAAATAAAACCTCTATTCAAACAAGGTGACCCGACTAATCCCTGTAATTATAGACCGATTAGTCTTATCAGCTACCTTGCTAAAATAATGGAGAAACTAATAGAGTCAAGAGTTATTTCTTTCTTGAATCTTAACAAAATAATCAACAAGAACCAATGCGGTTTCCAAAATGGTAAAAGTACATCTGACGCTCTGATAAAGTTCATCAATACTTTATCTGATAAAATAAACTCCAATAAGAAAACTATTGCGGTCTTCCTGGATATACGCAAAGCTTTTGATACAATACCTCATAATACTTTGTTCAATAAACTGGAGTCCTATGGTTTCAGAGGAGTCTCGCTTGAATTGTTCAAAAGCTATCTGAGTAATAGAACCCAGTCCCTAACCATAAATGATCAATCTAGTGTAACTAACTTAACTTCTTATGGTCTTCCTCAAGGTACTGTACTTTCTCCCATCCTTTTCATACTCTATGTAAATGACTTTTTAAATTTAAGACTTCTAAACTCAACTGTGATATCCTTTGCAGATGATACTGCAGCTATTTTTCACGGTAATTCATGGAACGAAGTTCATACCATAGCTGAAAATAATATGCTTTTAATTAAGAAGTGGTTAGATAAGAATACCTTAAGTTTAAATATTGAAAAAACTAATTACATAACTTTCTCTGCAAATAGAGTAGGACAGCCTAACGAGAATCAAGATTTGAGACTCCATTCTCAGTGCAATTTAAACTTGGGTAATTGTGATTGTCCCACCATTAAAAAAGTCAATAATACTAAGTATTTGGGAATTATAATTGATGGAAACCTTAAATGGGATGTTCATATTAAATACATAATGTAGAAAAATGAGATATTTATCTTTTAAATTTTACCAAGTTAACAGATTTCTTAATAAGAACCACCTGAAAATGATGTATCATGCTCTAGTCGAGTCAATTCTGCAGTATGGCATAGTTGTTTGGGGAGGCTGTTTCAACTGTCATATTGCTGAATTATTTGTAGCACAAAAACTGATAATTAAAACCATATTAAGCAAACCCAGGCTCTATCCAACGGATATGGTTTTTAGTGATTTTGAGGTCATGACTATACGTCAACTATACATAAAAACCGTAATTGAGTACTTAATAAAATATAGATCCGATTTTCCTCTCACAATAAACTCTACTCTTAATTATTATAATCTAAGGGCCACTGCTAACAAATATGTAACCTATAACACTAATATTGAATGTATAAGGAGGCAATTAATTTACATAGGTACTAAAATAATAAACCTCATTCCAAATCACTTTCTCATGGACAATAAGATCAGCGGAAAAATTAAACTGGATATAAAAAACTGGGCATACAGTAATTTCTTCTTCCATTTAGATAATATATGACTCGAGATTTCTGCTCCAGCATTGCTTTTTCATTAGTTTTCTTTTTTCAGTGGACTCGCTTACCTTTATTTTGAGTACCTATTCCTCTGTTTTCTTCCTTCCCCCCATTTCTCCCTTCCTTTTTTCCTTATTACTTCTCTTCTCTTCTTTGCCTGCCTATTACATGGGAAACCATAGTTGGCTAGGTACCTTCCTCTCTTTTTTTTTTCTCTTCTCCAACACACCCAAACACTAAGCCCATTGTTTTTTTTTTATATTTGTAAGATTTTATTGTGTTTTATTTGTTTCGTAAATCTTTGTAATTTGTTTTGTGTGTTTTTAATAAATTGAAAAAAAAAAATTATTATAAACGATCTTAAAAACTTCACACATAACGGGTGATCCAACCCTAAATTTATAAAACATTGAGACGGGAAAATAAATTTTCTACAGGTGGCAATGTTTGTGTCGGCCACAAATAACCTTCAGTGAAATGTATAGAGCAGCGTAGTATGCCCCCCCCCCTGGTTGAATGACCCCCTAGTTGAATCAGGCTCGTTTCAATCAACTCGGTTAATTTAAAATGTGTAGCTCAGAGGTGCAAACATTTCAATCAGATATAATAGGAATATTATTATAATAAAATTACAAATTAATTTATTAATATTATTAATTATTGATGGGTAGCACTGGCTGCTACAGTGATGACAGCTCGAAAACTTGTCCGTTCGATTTTGTTAATTATCATTTCTCTTTAAGTTTCTTTCTAATCAAGTGAGAGCTCTTATAAAGTGTAGAAGTTTTTATTCGCGTGTGTACATATAGTTTTGAGTGTGGAGTGCAAATGTCTGTTATTAGCACTAACTATCTCTTAATAACCTACAAATAATCGATGAAAAAGCCGGTTGGATGGAGCTGAAATGCTTTGATTGAACTTTGACCCACCTTCTAAGAACTTGACAAGTGGAATTGTCTCAGTTTTTTCTTTCCAATTGGCAATAGGGAGATTGCATCCTTGACGGCTCAGGCGTGGCTCATAGTAGATCTCCATTAAATCTGAACTGATTGTTTGTAAGTGAATTGAACAATAACTGATAGTGTATAAAGATATAGATAACGGTATTGCGACAAAGATACATCTCTGAATTGTTGCTTTTTCTCCTCGTGTTTCCTATGACAGGTTGATATGGTATCACGGCTCCACCTGTTGATCTGTTGATCACTGAATAACAACATTAATTGAATGATTCTGGACTCTTTATCAATAATTATCGTTGTTGACAACTGTAATAATTTCTCAATTTTCTAACTCAACTCTTTTTTCACTGACCTGCGCTATTGCTTTTCTGATTTCATTTTAAAATTGAACTATTCAAATGTCTTAAAATTTTCCTGTTACTTTCACTAGTCGTTCTACCCGTTCTGTGATATAAATATTGTCATTTATCTCATTTAGAAAGAGTATTGTTTCATATTATTCTGATTATAATGGCACCAAATAAATGCGGTATTTGTAACAAGATTATCAATGCACGTCACGAGAATTTGCATTGCGAGCTATGTTCAATAAGACATCATGTAAGCTGTCTCGATGTAAGTGAGGACGAATTGAAATTTATTCATGACTCAAGCTATAAATGTCAGCCCTGTATGACGAAATCAACTATTCGATTTCACGATAATACACCAATTAGATATTCTAGAAGCCTCCACTCGACAAAGAATTATCTTCCTGCTAATGAATCAAGCCTAAACGACGGTGATATCTCGCCTCATAATGATTCTATGAGTATGCTCGTTAGTTTGAAAGAGTTCTTTACTAGCAAATTTGATATTTTGGAGAAATCTAATATAAATCTACTATCTGCAATCAGAGCTGAGATGACTGCTGTAAAGTTGGATCTTGCCGCTGTGATAGAGGAAAACAAATTGTTGAAAGCTATAATAGAAAATAATAGATGTGGGGTGAATGAAGACATTGAAAACCCGTCTAGTGTTTCCAAGTTCTCTTCCTCAAATAAGGTGAAGCCTTCCAATAAGAATTCTGGTTCCACTAAGAAAACTGTTCTTGATGGAGAGAATAAAAATGCACCCACTCATAGCGCTCCACAACCACAACCTGTTCTAAATGGGCCAACCATCACTGACAACAACGTGCATGAATCTAATGCTCCGGGGACATCGGCCAATAGCTCTGATTGGTCCCTAATAGTTCGTAAATCCAGAGGCGGAGGGAGACGGACTGAGAAACAACTTGATAAGAGTGGCCCAAAGCCGGATAATTCATCCCCTCAAGATAGAAAACCTAGCAGACGGCCTGTTGTTCTCGGCTCCAGGAAAGGAACCAATGTGAGCATGAAGTTGAAAACCAGAGCTCTATTTGTTAGTCGCTTCACACCGGAAACTACTGAACAAGAAATATCCAAGTTGATTAGTGACTCAATCACCCTTGACTTCATCTCGTGTACTAAGCTGAAGTCAAAATTTCCCTCCTCGTACAGCTCCTTCCATATTCTGGTGTATGAAAGAAATTTCAAAGAGGTATGTCATCCTGATATCTGGCCAGAAGGTTCTATTATTGCCCCATTTTATGGCCCTCTCAAAAGCAATATAATTTATTCAAACCCGGTTAACCTAGCAAATGAGTTTGCTCTTGAATATAAAATTGTTGAAAAGAAACAGAATGAATTGGCAGTGGGGAAAGACTGCATCAATACTGATAATGAATGAACTTAATATCTATTACCAGAATGTCAGAGGTCTAAGAACGAAATCTTCTGAGTTCTTTGCCTCAGTGGTGAGCAACAGATTTAACATAGTGGCATTATCTGAAACTTGGCTTGGGGATGTCCATTCCAGCTCAAGCTTTTTCACTGAAGATTACAATGTGTTTCGTGCTGACAGGAAATATGACGAGGTTGGACAATCAAGAGGTGGTGGCGCACTACTTGCAGTGAATAAATGCTTTCCAACTATCAGAAGGCATGATTTGGAGCTGATACCTGAAGTTGTCTGGGTTCAAATTAAATTTCGTCAGAGTCACTTACCATTGGCATGTCACTATGTTCCTCCAAACTCACCTTTAGCAGCTTTTTCATCATACCTAGAGAGTGTTGGCAATAAACTCATTGATATATCTCATGATATTCTTATTCTAGGGGACTTCAATGCGGATGCTATACATTGGAACAATCTAACCTTCGTGTCAGGGGCACACTATTATCCTCTCAAAAGAGCGGAGGCAATAATGCAATTTGTTGAGGATGTCTGCTTGGAACAGTTTAATCACTCTCCAAATGAAGACCATGCACTTGATCTTGTATTGAGTAACATCAAAGACGTCCAGGTCTCATTCAGTGTTGATCCATTTGTGACACCTGACAACTATCACTGCCCCTTCTCGATCCTTCTGAGGGGGTTTAGAGCTGCTCCTCAGGCTCCTCGGGAGGCCAAATATGTGTTTGGCGGTGGTAACTATGAAAGGCTTTACAGTGAGATCAGAGATGCCTGCTGGGATACGGTCACCAATGTTAACAATCCAAATGAAGCTGCAGAAAAGCTGAATGACATAATGATTCGGGAAATGGATGTTTCTATTCCTAAACGTACACCAAGGAAACTCAAATACCCTTCCTGGTTCTCTTTTAGGCTGATAAAACTCATGAAGAGAAAAGGAGCTGCTCACAGAGTCTACAGAAGGAGTGGCCATATTTCACATTATGAAAAATTCTCTGTCCTGCGAAGAGATGTTAAAATTCAGATGGAAATTGATAGAGAAAGAAAGATTACAAAAGCGGAGTATGACCTTCAGAGTCAGCCTAAACGATTTTGGAAATATATCGAGGAGCATAGAACTGGATCTTGTGCAACATCTATTTCAATCAATGGATCAATTGTGGCTGACCCAGGCACCATTTGCAACAAGTTTGGAAAATACTTCGCTTCACTCTGTCAACAGTCATCTAATTCAGCATGCAATATTGCTACTGACCAATTTGCCTC
Source organism: Nilaparvata lugens (assembly GCF_014356525.2). Taxonomy (NCBI): domain Eukaryota; kingdom Metazoa; phylum Arthropoda; class Insecta; order Hemiptera; family Delphacidae; genus Nilaparvata; species Nilaparvata lugens. The sequence continues at coordinate 34,043,300 of NC_052518.1, forward strand.
TCTGTCCTTTGGAATTCCGATTGTTGACAAGGCTGATGTTTTGTCTGCTATTAAGGGCTTAAAGGGTGGATCAGCTATTGGAACAAGTGGAATCCCTAATTTTGTGGTCAAGGGTGTTGGACATTTGTTGTCTCCAGTTCTTGTCCATGTCTTCAATTTAAGCCTGGTTTCTGGAATTTTCCCTGAAGTTTGGAAGAAGGCAGCTGTGACACCTGTACCTAAGAAGGGAAATTCCAATGATGTCTCAAATTTTCGGCCAATCTCAGTTTTGGATCCTATTGCCAAAATTATGGAAATGATAGTTCATGGACAAATTTATCGGAATGTTGAGGGACGCATAAGTACACATCAGCATGGTTTTGTATCAGGCCGTTCAACAGTGACCAATTTGGCAAATTTTCTTTCAAGTGCTGGCCCTTGTGTTGAACAACGTGGGCAGGTTGATGTAATCTATCTTGATATGGAAAAAGCATTCAATAAGATGCCACATGATCATCTCATCAATAAACTGGCTGGTTTTGGATTTAACCATGCTCTCACAACATGGATTTCATCTTACCTCAACTGCAGGAAATTTCATGTAAGATACAACAGTTGCAAGTCTACTGAGTTTGAGTGCTTATCTGGTGTTCCCCAAGGCTCTAATCTTGGACCCCTGCTCTTCAATCTCTTCATAAATGATATAGTGGATGACCTAAAATGTGAAACTCTCCTGTATGCAGATGATCTGAGAGTCTTCTGGAATATAAACTCTAGTGAAGATCAACAACGTCTTCAGCAGGATATTGATCAGGTGATCAAATGGTCAAGGGAAAATTCAATGTCCATGAATACTAAAAAGACATTGGCAATGACATTCACCAGGAAAACTGTCCCACTTATAGCTACATACAAGATTGAAGGGGAAGATGTCAGAAGAGTGAACAGTGTTCAGGATCTGGAAGTTCAATTTGATCCCAAGCTACTGTTCACTTCACATGTGGAGAATGTTGTCGCCAAGGCTAGAAAGAAGCTTGGCATCATGAGGTGGATTTCGAGGGATTTCCAAAATGCCAATACATTGATGTGTCTCTACACAGCACTTGTGAGAAGCCATCTGGAATACGCCTCCGTGATCTGGAACCGGGATAGACTCTGCACATCTGTCATGCTGAAGGGGATACAGAGGAAATTCATTAAGTACTTGATGCGACGCTTCATTCCAGGATCAGAAGACTTATCCTACAGGGAGCTGTGCTTGGCCATAGGCTTGGAAAACTTGGAATGGCGGAGGAAGAAGATCGATGCCATGTTTATACATGCTTGCCTTCATGGTCAAATTACCGTTGGTGAACGTGGGATCGACTTGATTGAACCGACTTGACATTTAAGATGGTTTCATGTGTTCAAACCCATTATACGAAGCTATACATCGCCAGTAGAAAGAAGCATAGGAAGTGCAAATAAGCTTTCTGAAAGAATGGACTTTTTCGTGCCAGTGAAGGTCTTCAAAGCAAAGCTTAAGTCTCTTACAGAGTATATTTTTTAATGCTGGAAAAATTGCTATACTGATCATTTGCATGTCACAATTTCACGACACAAAGTTATTTGTTATTTTGAGCAACTCAAAGACATTTATATCAATGTACCTGAACTTTTTCTCTTTTCATTTTTGACTTGTGCAACTCACAAAGGCCTTGAGCTGTTATTCTGCACGTTAAGAACCTACTATTATTCTGTGTATTTAGGTGTGTTCTAACTTGTCTATTTGTACAAATAAAGATATTAATTATCATTGACGATAAAATTAGAAATATTATTGAATGAGATATCATGATAATTATTGTATTTCAGTCTACTTTTTTGAAATTTGAGGTAGTGCATGATGTAAAGAGCAAACCAATCATATTTTTCATTCATAACATTTCGAGTTCCAATCTAATTGAGAAATCTGGAAGAATGCTTTTAGAAAGCTATGAAGAACTGTAGAAAAACCTTCTAGCACCACCATTATCAAAGCTGAATTTGTGTATTGAGTTTTAAGACTTGCAAGTTCAGTCATTTCTGAAAGCATAGCAAAACCCTACTCCAAACGCAAAATAAAATATTAGGCATAAATTCAGAGTAGTATGCCAGTCTTCATAAGACAAAATTTTTCTAGACCTAAGCTGAATCTGCCTACTAAATTTGTACACATTCTGTCCAGTTCATGAAATCTCGAAAACGCTGAAAAACGCAGATTTTAGGCGAATCTTTGTCGTAATTTCCAAGCAACGTACCTGCCAAACTTTCGAATAGTCCAGTAGATTTTTAGTTCTGTTGATAGTTGAATGAGAGAATAAATTATGAGTGAGTGCGATTTTCATTTCTATTTACCAGTATATACATCATTTTAACGTGGTTCCAGATACTTGAGGAATAGAAAAGAAAAATATATTGTGAAATACGAGTTCAATTATTGCTTACCGAAATGCAAATGCATTTCCTCTATTGCGCAATAAAATATACCTCAGCTAATCCTTTAATGTAAGTTGATCCTATTTTTCCTATACAACTTCGTGAGAAACCAACAATCACTATTTTACGGAAATTCACTATTTTAACAGGTAGCCTATGTGACAACAATGATTTTACTACAATTTAACGTCAATACAGCAAATAAGGCTAGAAAAGTATTGAAAGTAAACAGTAGAAGTCGGAAGACTAGCTGTACATAGCGACTAGGGAAGGAATCTGGGAACGCAGCTGTAGGCAGGCGCTTGTTATTAAAATTCTTTCCGTATACTCAAATAGCCTGTTTTTTTATTTTCCGACTATTATATTGTTTGCTCTATCCAATAAATAAATAAATACTCCCTAACCTTTTAGGTTATGTTCATGACTAGACAGATTGAAATCTCGCAGCTCTGAGATACTCGTATATTCGTATCAAATTGAAACCAGGGCTGAACAATTGATCGGGCCCTAGGCGGAATTATGAAGTGTGGAGTGGACACCTCAAAAATATTACTTCTCTACAGCTCATTCAGAATTATATTTTTTGTAATGTGTTTTATTCAATATTGATTTCTACCAGTTACCAGAACATGACTTTCCCAATCGAGAGAGTAACACTATAATCAACATTTTAGAGAAAATGATTGATTAGTATCATTTTAATTATAATCTAAGTATACTTAGATTACCTCAACTTCTGATTATTCTGCCACTTCTTCCAAAACACCATCCGAATTTTATTAATAGGAACAAATGCCGTCCGGGTTGGTCTAGTGGTGAGTAGCGTAACCTTGTTCTGCTACCGATAACAATAACAAGCGAGTTGAAGAATAGTTAGAAACGCCTTGTGATAACTCTAGACTCCTGATTGATCGATAACTCTAAATTTATCAAGAAAATTGCAATGGATGACAAAATAACAATAATTTTTGACTCTGCCTACTCTTTGATTGCGCATCACTTCTCCACTGCCAGTTTGTAGATTCTGTTACTAATAGACGGCAGCAAATGTTGGGTAATATTTTCAACTCCACCAACTCTTTCCTTATCAGTCTACAGCCTGTAACCTATACCAATTCTACATTTTTCCAGAAGGTAGCTTCAGTTGCTAACTAATGCGTTCAAATAGAAGGGTTGTCGATTTTGTCAATTTACTTTTTGAATTAAAAATATAATTAATGGTTACCATTACCATTTTTATTAAATTACATTTGCCATTAATTATAAGTTAAATCCGCAGAGTATCTTGTGGACTGTTGATTAATATAAATTGATATTCTAAATAACTCGATTCTCTTAGAATTCAACATGCAATCGATGGTAGCAACATAACATCAGAAGAGAGAAAAACTTGAGCTTCACAATTAACTGTATCATATTCTCAAGTAAATGACAATGCAATTAATGTAAAATTAATTACTGTAATATACTATATGCTATTCCAAATTCCGGATAATGCACATACTATAAGCGAATGGAATGTAAAATATAATAATTACAAATTATTGACTGTTGCGAATAACTGCCAAACGTCATCAATTTGTATTTTTCCTAATTGAAGGTTCAATGAGGCTTGCTAAATTCACAAAATGTTCATTTTCAATTATACGTGCCCTGTTATATATTATTCAAAACATCTTGCATTGAAGGTAAAGGAGTGTGAATTGAGTTGCTGTTATATAACAATGAACGTATTCATTCTGGAAGGCTATAAATCTATTTTTTGCATTCCCAATCATTCAATGATGATGTGTTCATGTCATTGATGAATGAAATGAGAGATCAGCTGGGCTCCATTCTCCAAAGTGGAGATGACTTCAGTTGGGTTTACCTAAAGATGTTCTCATCAAGATCATGTGACGCTTAGGCAAGTGGATAAATATAAACAACCAGGAAAGTAAGTAATATAATATAAGAAAATATAAGTAAACCATCCAAAATATTGCAACAGTAGATAGAGACCAGATGTCTATGGATTGGAGAGTTATGAGAATAGCGTAGTTTCAGTCTCTTTCTTCGAAAAAATTGATAAATTAATCATCTTAGATTAATATTAAAACAATGAATGATACTTTGTGATCAATCAACTCATGATTACGCTTGATAATATATTGCGGTTTTTTCTCTTCATTCATCACTCAGTTATTAATAATTCCAGATTATTTATTTAATGTCCAATGATTCTCGAATGAAATTGAGAAAGAAAATTATCAATTTCAGTATGAACAATGGTGTATGGCGTTAGACCAGATAAACGATGAGTAGTAGATTTAAATAGTAAGATTTAATAGGTCTAACAGAGGTAAGCCTATATTTAAAAATCTGGCGAATTCCATTCATGGAAATAACATTAGTCATTTCCTGTTATCTCTTGATAGCACAAATAATGCAACTTCTACTTAAACAATGATCAATCCGTTGGATTTGAATATTTTATCTACGACCATGTTATAAACCTAACTTGAACAACATCAATCCCGCAACAGCTGTCTTTTCACAATGAAATTTCAAAACTTATATGATGTTGATAATATATTTTGATGACTTGAATCAAGCCATGGGTTATTTAGTGAAAAAGTAAGTGTTGTTGAAGTATTATGGATTATGGTGCTTTACTTTTGTCAGCTGATTGTCTGAAGCTTCAAGGCAAATCATTTTTCTTTCAAGTGAAAATTTGTAAATTAAATATGCACATATAAACCTCTATTTTAAATTAATGGGGTTCAGATTAAACGTTTTGGGTATATACCTCCTTTTTAATCCTTCAAATTGTATTTTTCAACTTACAAAATACAATATCAATTCACCTATTGTTATTGTGTTTACCATATAAACTACATTTATTTCTAACTTGTCAGCTGTGTGGTACCTAGTTTGTTAGTGGTTATAGATGAAAAACCAGTGGATACAAGTTTTATTCGGTCTATAAACCACTCGTGAGATATTAGACATTTAGATATTAGACTTGCTCGCTTTTATCCCAAGCTACATCTAACTTTTGCTATAGAGACCATCATAAATAGATGAATAAATAAATAATAAAAATAAAACTGTTGTATAAACTACTATTTCTCCTAATACGTTCTACAGTTACACATATTACACGCCGTACTATCTTGTACGTTTAATACAATATTATATGTTTTACCTAATAATTACCTTCATTTGAATACTACAGTCGAGTGTGTTTTTGAAAACTTTTTATTGTTTAAAGACTAATAATGAAATTATATTTCTGTAATAAATTTAATTACAGCTTTTTTCTCATTAAATCAACCTTTCTTGGTTCAAAATTCTCCCCTAAGTTCAGAAATAGAACATTTTTCCTTTGTTCTATTATTAGGATTATAACTTTCCTTATGAAGGAGCCTTCAGGCTTTTGGTTACGTTTTCAATGTTTCCTTGCAGAGTTTAAAAATTAATTGATTTTTCCGTAGTTAGAGATACCTCAAATAAGATTCTAAGACAAAACCTATGCATTGTATGCATGATGCATGACTGTAAATAAAACTTACTTGGAACTTGATCAGTAACAATAATACATTAGAAGCAATATTAGTGTTAAACTCATACGATCTTTCATAAACAGAAATGCTATGAATTTCACAGCTTTTTGAAATATGAAAAATTTAAGAAGGGGTGGGTTTTCTTGGAGCATGTGCTATTGTTACAATTACAATATTACCGTACGGTAAGAATTTTGAAAACTTGTTTTCATTTCTGTATTGACAGTTATTACTATAATTGTTTGATTCAAATGAATAACTTTTTCAAGAATATAGGCTAATATTCTAAAGTAATCATCAAATGAATTCCACTAGAGGCTATCTTTCAATTTCTCTAGTGCTGTTTCATGAGTCAGAATTTATCCTAAATTATATTAAATTAAAAGCAGGGAACCCGTGCTCCGCACGGATCTAATTAAAAACTTGACCTACTCAAATGTTGAAGAATTTAAAATAGGCCGATAACCATCTTCGGTAGTTCAGAAGTGACGATGCGTCATTAATGAATTTCCTTTTGCGTAATAGATAACTTATTGATGGAGGGGGGAGGTGGAGCCTCATACCTGTTCAGTGTATGCACAGATAAATGTGGTTTTCTTTATCGATTGATTGATTTGATTCTTGAATTGCTTTACTATACAAAAAATAAAATCATCAACTTATCAATAATTGACTTATATCACTATAATTATAAATCTTGGATTGATAATGAATCATCTAGACACCTAGCCTAAGTCCAGTTTCTAGGACATTTTTTTAAATCTATGAACGATTGAAGTCCACAAGTTTTTATACGAATGAAATACGGTAGGTAGGCCTACAGGAGGAAATGAGAACATTCTTAACAGACGCAAATTGGTTTCTACTGGCTAAGCTTACTGCAGTTGAATTTCAAATTACGTTAATTAACATATCAATTGGAAAATATATTGGAACGCAAACTTATTCAAGTGAGTTCATTTTTTTTAATTATCTGAATTATCAAATTTGAGCATAATCTACTTATTGGAGAAAATACTAGATTAGGCTATGAATCATAATTTATATACGGTTCATCACTAGTGCAACCTTTAATAGAAGAAAATAGGTAGTTTTATGAAAAGTTTAAAAATAGATAATTTTAGTGAGCTAACAGTAATAAGTAGGCTATAAGGTCTATGTATTTGAAGAGTTATTGAATAAAGCTATATTATAGAGAACCGCTTTTTGGAACGAATTTTTTAATGATTTTTCGAGAGGTGTCTGATGTAAACAAACACCTTTACCATTAAAAATATAAATAATAATTAAAGAAATGTAACAATGGTTTCTCGCTCAATCAAGAGTACCGTACAAGCGCAGAGGAATAGTAAAACTTGGCGACAAAATGTCATACAGAAGTACACAAACATGGCTGATGCTCCAGAACAGAGCAAGGAGGTAAAAAGACACATCTGTCACGAGAAAAGCAAACCATACCTGAATCACGTAGCACAATCCTCGCAATTTATCGGAAAACTTGACTTGTAGTCTAAAAATTATTGCTGATGTACTTTAAAAGTATCCAACAATAACACATAACACACGAAAAATCAATATCAAAACAACACTACAGACACAGCAACCACTTCACACCCAGCTCTTTACTTCTGCTAGACCCGCTCCGTCCCCTCCATTCGATTCGACGCGCGTCCCCCACTACCAACTGTGACGTCACACTACACACACATGCACACTGCACAGCTGCCTGCCTCTATGTTCATCATATCCAAAAACAAGACACAATTACTCGTTTAAATTAATACTATTATCTGTTGATTGATCATATTATTTATATTGCAAGAGTCTAATTTTGCGCATTCGATTGTCAACATTGCGCTCGAAATATGTGTTTGCCAAATGAATGAAGTGTGGGAATGTGTTCAAAGGCCGCATCTACCCGTGCCCTGTGACTGTGTGTGTAACCATATAAGGAGTCGCGCGCCCACCTTCAAGCATCACAACTAATTTCAATAAATTTATTCGCACATGATACCAAATGCAGCAATAAATGCTTCATTCATAATTTGGCTCGACTAAAAACAGTGCTACTGTACTAGATCAGTATTATGCGGTATGAGAATCAGAATGATATATATTATAATTTAGCCATAATCATAGAGGTGATATGTGTCAATTGCCGTAAACTATTATCATCGAATTGATAAGTTTGAGCGCTCAGCTTTCCTAGCATTGAAGAATGCATTTTTATTTATTTATAATTGAAGGAAAATGAAACCCAGCATACAAAAAATATTCAAAAAGTACAAGCACATAAGTAAAGATTAAACGAAAAAGTAAATCAATCATAATATGTTCAGTAAATAAAATAGTACGTCCTATAACATGCTAAACTTTCAAATTACTATGAAACAATAATATAGATTCTTTTAGGAATTCATGGCGTCTAATTCAGGTTATTAACCTTGATTCTTGCTTTGGAAACCCACCATAACTATTATAATCCACATTTGACATTTCCTAGAACACCGCCTTCTTGAAGAGTTCCTGCTTTTATTTATTACAAACCAGAATGTTTAAAGTTCCTCTCAGTCAGATAGGATTGCAGTACTGTATATATACGATATAGGTACTATATACGTAAATTGTTTTGCAATCGTTATAAGCTTATTAGTTTTAACTTCATTAACTTTTTTTCAAGTTATCATGAGAATAAAACCCATCTCAATGGGGGCATAGAACGGTCAAGAATGAACAACACCTCTCCTTCAACACCGGTGAATTGGAAAGCAATAACTGACAACCCATTTCAGTAGTAAATTAAAAATTCAGATCTCATTCCAAATCCCCCCCTCCTGGATACACAAATATCTAAAATTGTGAGATCGATGGCGTCATGTCATAAATAAAAACAAAAACCCTAATTGATCAAGATGAAAATGATCAATTTAACTCAAGCTTAGTTAACAGCATGTGAGGCCTTGCAGTAGCGGCTCCAGGTGGGTGGGTGGGGGCAAGAGCTCAGATTTTTATTTCTAACAGGATTCTATCAAAATAAATTAATGTTTTGAAAAATATTTATAATTTGAATATTATTTTTTGAATCATAAAATTAAATCCGCCCATTAAATAATATTATGTGATTACTGTGATTTCAGTAAATTCTAAAAATCCATGAGTGGAATAGAGAAAATGATTCCTACCATTTTTCAGTAAGCTTTAAGAATATGAATTTTTCTCAACTCCTCATGCTTGTTTTTCTCAACTCCTCATGAGTAACAAAATGACATTTTTCCGAAACATGAGGGCCATGGCCCTCCCCTCACAGATTTGTTTTTTTCAATTCTAATAACGGATTCTTTCCTTTATAGCCTATTAAGGGGCATGTCTAGGAAGGCTGTTCAAAAAGTGTAGTACTAGGTAAATTTAACTGATGAGATGGGGAACGGAGTGAAAAAGCATGCTGGCTCAAAAACATCGGTCTTCATAGCTCTACTCTCTCTCAATCGATGCGCTCTCTCACACATCAGTCTTCTCTTTCTAGAGAAAGAAGTTCATTACTTCAGTAGCACCACTATCACAATTGACACGCGCACTCACTCTCACATCAGTCTTCTATTCCTAGAAAAGTCCATTATTATTATTATATTATTATTATTATTATTATTATTATTATTATTATTATTATTATTATTATTATACACTGCATTGTCTACTCATTCTGCGGCTGCTCTTACATGACTGATCTGCTTTTGAGGTTTTGAGTAGCCTGGCTATTATAGATGGTATTCTATTGCTTCGACAGTGTCATCAAAGAACACTTCATTTGACTAATTCTTCTAAATCGACATACAAGTTCATTAATATAATATGAGTGCACTATCTATATAATAAAAGCGGAATGGCACTCACTCACTGACTGACTTACTCACTCACTCACTCGCAGAACTAAAAATCTACCGGACCAAAAACGTTCAAATTTGGTAGGTATGTTCAGTTGGCCCTTTAGAGGCGCACTAAGAAATCTTTTGGCGATATTTTAACTCTAAGGGTAGTTTTTAAGGGGTTAAAGTTCGTCTTTTAGCATGTATATTCTTCTTATTCCAATATCTTAAAATTATAATTGAAATATCCATACCATATGTTAATATAGAACTATAATCTAGAGAGATCACAGTTGTTCTGTTCCTCTTCGAAACAGTTGTTCTGTTAATTAAATTAAAATTTTTTTCAGATTGGCATTGAGTTGAGTTGACTTTGTTAGATTGGCACCAAGTTGAAGATTGAAATGCATTTATCAAGGACCTCCTAAATACCAATTTATCCAGTACCTCCTAAATACCTATTTAGGAGGTCCTGATTTATCGAGGAAAAATTGATTGGGTACTGCTACATCAATCAGAGCTATTCCTGGGAATATTATATTACTACTAGCCATCAGGCTTGCTTCGCTCGCCATATCCGTCAAGCCAGGGGGCTCCGCCCCCTGGACCCCCGACTGGATTGTCCAAGAATGCAAGAATGAGATCAGCAGGCTCGCTTCGCTCGCCTGCATTTTTCATTTGTGCATTTTTATCATATGTTAGGACGATCCAGTCGGGGGTACAGACTAAATGTCTGGCTAAACGGATATGGCGAGCGAAGCGAGCCTGACGACTAGTATTATATAGATACAGTAAGTGCTGAAGGCAGGTTTATGCATAGACAAATAAAAATCATGATTCTTCATTCTTGAGATTTAAATATATTTATTTTGATTCTAGATAGGAATTAATTTTTCCAGTAATAATATTGTTTGGAGTACAGGATCAAATATTTCAATGTATTTATGTATATTATCAGGGAAAATCACAAACAAAAAATGATTCCAATAATATAATAAATCAAATTGGTTTTTATTATCCATGATAACATGAAACAGCTGTTATATAGCTAAGGTGAACGTTATATTTTCGAGCTCAAAATTTAAGTGGTTTTATTCTTTATTTTGTGAATTTAAAGTTTTTTTCATGTTTTTACAAAAGTTTTACTATCAATCTATCAAAATTTAAAATTGTTTGTTTTATTCTAATCCATACTCTCAGATTGTGATTTGGTGTAGAAAATTGAAATGGACATAACCTATGTATAATATTTGCACAATTTGAAACTGAATTAGGAAAAATGAAAAAGTTTTGGGCAATAACCTGTTTTTTCTTTCCCGATCATTATATTGTTTGTGGTAATCTAATAAATAAATAAATAATTAACAGGGCACAAAAATTCAAATCATACAACAACGCTAAATATTATAACGCTACAATGATTCATAAGCATAGTTTTATTCAGAAGCAAAGTACTTGTGACTGTATTAGCACGATTCAGAACTGGGCTAATATACGGTAGCAAATATTACTAGAAGTACCTAATTCCTGATTCACCAAAACAAGTGCAGATCACCATGTACAACGGCCTGTAAACAACTGAACAATGGACAGTTGATAACTGTATATTTTTCTATTTTATAAACAATCGAATTCATTTCTGGTCAATTATGAATTTAATAGAATCTACCGCGCAGGCGCCAGCAGGCGCCTAAACCCAAAAAAAGTTATGATTCATATAATCATAATTTTATTCAGAAGCAAAGTATTTGTGATTCTGCACGATTCAGAAAACATTCCAAACAAGAAGATCGTCAGTCGTTACAATATTGACCCTATTGGAAACCCCCCCACACTACAATGACAAGGACGCAGTCTGTGCAATCTCCCCCCCCCCCACCACAACGTTACCACTCCTGGACAATGACAATGTACAGTGTCATACTGTACATTAGTTTTTGCATTTCACCTTTCTTCCAATTGAATACTTGTACCCTATTACCACTTCAAAGAAAGTAAATGTAAATTAAAAAAAAGTGAACAGAGAATTGGCTTATCTTGGAAATCTTGCAGTATACTAAAAGTATTTTTTTATTGCAGAAATTTTCGTTGAAGCATGAACTATCATTCATTCATATTATCCAATAACTTACTTTTTCTCGAGAATTTAGGAATGATTGGTTGTTTTCTAATTACAGTATAAGAAAAAAACATGTAAAACTTGATCTCTCCAAAACTAAATTTTTCCCGGGTAGTTTCATGTAAAGTTCTTGGGTTGAATTTGAATTGCCATGCATGGCCCAACATGGATAATAAAGAATTCGATGAGAGAAGAATGAACCATGTCTCCAAAATAGCTGTACAAATAGAATAAAGTACAGATTTCATGTGATATTGAAATGAAATGGGAATAAATAATAATATGGATGTCAAACTACTGTATAAGCATATAGAATAATAGAGCATAATTATATGAATATAGTAACTTATATAACATAAAACACAATAGCGCAGACAAGAAGACGGGCAATATCTCATTGAACAAAAACAATCAATTGTTTCGACAACCGAAAACCAGTTTTCCGGTTCTCCGGTGTGAGTGTGTGTACTCACAATCATAGCAGTTGGGACTGTTTTAGTGAGTTCGACCACACTTTTTCGAAAGGCTAGTAGGGAATTGTTGCTTTCTCGATTCAGAGTTCTTTGCAGGTACTTTGTTCTAGCGTGTTTCGGACACTATTTTCCAACCGATAATCATGAAAATGGTACCAAATTGTTCAGAAAGATTTGGACATCTGGCGCCGTACCGCCAAATTCCAATTTTCCAACTATAAAATGACTTTAAAATTCGATGAACTTGAAGAAAATTTGGCAAAGTTTGACGTTCAATAGGAAAAAATTGATAAGTGATATCAAAATTTGGCGGTACGGCGCCAGATGTCCAAATCTTTCTGAACAATTTGGTACCATTTTCATGATTATCCGTTGGAAAATAGTGTCCAAAACATGCTAGAACGAAGTGCCTGTTCCAGCCCTTTTTCCAAATTATAACATTGCTCTTAAGGTGTTCGAAACAAAGCAATTCAATCAATGATGAAATAACAGAATATCAGATTTATGATTTTTTTCAATCAATTCATTCATTTCTCAAAATAACATAATATAAAATAATATTTCCAGATAGTTTGAGACTTGTTTCTCTATACCAATTTTTGATTACATTCATTTGTTTAGTGTTTCACCTCGTGATTCATTCAAGATAATCATGAAATCTTGAGTTTCTGGTTAAGCTGGGTTTTCGTTTGTGCTTAAATGCCCTCGTCGACAACGACATGGTGGAAATCTCAGAATGGGTAGATTTCGATTTGTCTGAATAACCTAATAGAATATGTCTAACTATGTTTTAATGGGGGAGGTTGAGTTTATAATTTTTTATTTTTAAATGGAGATATATTGATATTATTCTATATGTTTTGATTATTAAAAAATAAACACAAATAATTAAAAGTTATTTGATCAGCGGCTGTTCCAGCACACTTGAGATTTGGACAATATAAATGTCAACGATGCTTGTCGTCATCGACTGCAGAAGTTTACACACAAACGAAAATGCACCAATGCACCTTTAGCCTAGTTTTTCAGTTTGCTGCAATTTCCGTCTTATCTAATTGGCGGACAGATAAAATTATTCCTTCCTCATCCATTGAATTTCAAAGAGAAAAAGAGCTCTTATTCATCTCTTCATAAATGTTGAGCTTTTTCAAGTAATAAGTTATAGTTTTTCAAAAAATGGTTGCATTTTTGGAAACCGAAAAATTTAAAATGTTAAGTTATCCAGTTATATGGTATCTTTCGATTGTTACCAGTAATTCAAAAAATCCCTCCAAAAGCAATTTTGAATTCTTCTCTAGGCGAATTTCTCCTCAAGTTTTAGGTCTTTCTCTTGAAGTCTAGCTTTTTCCACTTTCCTTTACATTTTTTAAGCTTTTCTTGTAGAAGACAATCCTTTTAAGCCCAGTACACACTAGGAGACATGCTGCGCCATTTTGGTCTCACAAACATGTCGTAGAGATTGGTTGTCCACGAGACACATCTATAGACATGTCTATGTCCACAATCCTCATCGAAGGACCGGTTGCGAGACTAAAAACTGCAGGTCTATGGTCTCCAAGCAGAAATAGGAGACTTGTGAAGGGAATCCCCTTCATGGCTACCATGTCATTAATGTTCGTTGCCTTGGCAAACCTTCACAGAAAAAGTTTGATATCTTGTTTATGTTTAGTCATTAATGTTCAAGTTTTATTAAAGAAAAGTTCAATTTAAACAGTGGAATTTTTCATTTAATTTTAGCATTGTTAGTTCCTTTCATTGGTGGCAGTGGTAAACAAAATGCCTAGAAAAAGGCAGATGGAAGCTATAGTAGATCCAATAATTGTGAATTCCAGCTGTGAAAGGATGCATGAAGAGAGAAGAGAAACTCTGACAATGATGAGAAATCTATCGCAACAAAGTCAAATAAAATCATTTTTGGGAGAAGCAGGTAAGCAAAATATTATCAATTCACACAAAACATACAACTAGTAGGAAAAGCTGGAAATTGGAAAGATGAAGATATGAAACTTATTTGTAGGTTGATAACAGCCGGGGCTGCTCTAACTTGCCTAGAGGCACATCCAAAGCTATTAGAGGAGGAGGGTACAACATTTCAGGACTATGAAATAATTTTAATACAAAGGTCTGAGGAAACCTGCGACCCCGAAAGGTGGTTACTCACATTAAACAAAAAAAAAGATGAAAGTGTTAGAGCGTTTGCTGATAGGTGTTTACAAACGGCATTGAAGGCTATTCCCATGTCAGCAGACCTACAGGAAGCCGCTTGGCAAAAGCACAAATAGAACGAACTGTTCTAACAGCATTTATACAGTGTCTACAAGGTGCTGCAGGACTAGATCTATGAATTCATACAGCTAAGGACTTAGAATCAGCAATTGAGACAGCTGAGAGAATAGATTTAGTAACCTCCAATCAACAGCAGGATGTGTTTTCAACAGTGTGTGATAATGGATTACTAGAACCCTCTAGAATACACTGTGCTTGTTCTGTACAGACATGACAATTTAGCTTTGATTATTCTAACCAGCAATGTGTGGAGACCCACAACATTCTGCTCATGCTTGTAAATACAGAGTTCAGAGTCCAGTCCAGGATGGGAAAAAAATTATTCATGCACAATCCATCAATGCCGACAGATGTAGATGGACCCCAAACAAACTGGGGCCAGGGGTTTCCCAGCTTCCCGGCCACCAAGATTAAGGGAGTACACAGTTCCCAGTTTATCAACAGCCAAAAGTGGAATCTTTTTAAACATGAGGATTGACAAACAAAATAATAACATGTTGATAGACACTGGGGCTGAGGTCAGTATCCTCAAGGAGGCCATTCCAGGATTACCTATGGCTATAGGTGAATCAATGATACTAAAAGAGGAGTGACTGGAGACATTATAAAAATTAAAGGCATACAAAGAGTAGATTGTGAGGCTGCACATGTGAACATCATGCATACATTTATGGTGGCTGGCATTGATCTAAATGAAGATGGATTAATAGGCCTGGATGTACTGGATAAGTTGGGAGCTGTGGTTGATGTTTGTAATGGTGATGTTACTTTGCTGAAACACTAAGTATAAGGAAAGGAACAAAGATGTTATCTGGTCATTAGAAAGTAATAAGAACAATCAATGTAGTATACAACCTCAAGACCAAACAAAAGACAACTATTGTGACCAATCAAGCAGCCAAATGGAAAAGAGCACTCAGACAGTAAACCAGAAGGCAATGGGAGAATAGAGAGGTTACATCGCAACCTCAATGAGAGCATGGCTCACTTTGTTCAACGGGATGGTAGTGACTGGGACAACTGGCTGCCTTATGCTCTGATGGCTTATAATTCAGTTCCTCATTCTTCAACAGGGTATTCCCATTATTTCTATGTCGGGGTCATGAAATGGTGTTACCTGCCAATCATCCTATACTTCAAGACCTGAAGCATTGTTCAATAGGAGAGCATTTGAAGATATTGAAAATGAGACTGGGTGAGGCTTATCAACAAGCTGTCAAGAGTTCCTCAGAAGCAGCAGATAAACGGCTTATAACCGCTAATAAAGGCAGAAAACCAAGAGAATTCAAAGCTGAAGATGCAGTTCATCTGCACAGTTCCGCAGTAATGCCTGGAGAATTGAGTATAGTCCATCTCCCTTTGGTGGGACTATTTAAAGTGAGTAAGAAGATGTCCCCAGTGAACTATATGGTGATCTTGCCTGATGGTTGCCAGATCAACATTCACATGAACCACTTGAAACCTTGCCTCAAACCCAAGGATGAGGAGAGACTAAGCTCCAGTCACGTTGCTGAAGAGGTTATGGATGAGGAGAGGAGGAGGAAGACAACCTGGAACAGGAAGTGCCAGGGTCGGAGGAGGATGACCCATCTTATGTGCCTGAAGATGAGGATGCCCACCTTATGTGATACTGACCTCTAAGTGTCCCTGGGTAGGGATCAAACCATCACAAGAACCTCGCCATATAATTTGAGACAAAGGAACAATAGCTCTTTTTCAAACGGTGGGGGAGTGTGGAGGGAATCCCCTTCATGGCTACCATGAAGTTGCCTTGGCAACCCTTCACAGGAAAAGTTTATTATGTTGTTTATGTTTAGTCATTAATGTTCAAGTTTTATTAAAGAAAAGTTCAATTTAAACAGTAGAATTTTTCATTTAATTTTAGCATTGTTAGTTCCTTACAGACTTCATGCAATGTTAGAAATTCTAGTGAAAAATTCTTCGGCTCCTCCAATTATGTATGGACGTGTGAACACTAGACATCAATTGACACATTGTATCTCTGTCTCTAGATGGATTATAGACTGTGTTCTCTAGACAGTGGACGTCTTGCAGCTTGGTCTCCTAGTACCTATGTAGGTACTCTTCCACACAACTACAAAATTGATGGAATTCTCCACCTTTTCACGGTTCAAGCTAATCTATTATGAATATTGTAGAAAAAACGAACTTGAGACAAAGCTTCTAGAAGATCGATTTCTATGCAATTCAAATACAAATTTATTGTTGTATGAATTAGTATAGGCCTATAGTAGCTTTTGATAAACAGTAAAATTATAAAAAATCATCTCAGTATCTTTCTCATGGAGAAACATTGATATGACTTTGAAAGGCTACTAGGTCATTCATGGAGACATTCATTGGTGCTGATTGAAAAAGAGAGTTTTCTACAACAATTTCAAATTTCTCATTCTAAAACTCCATTCCCAATAATAAAGTAACTAACCATAAATTGAAAAATCTGTGATTATTTTCAAAAAGCATTCAAATCATTCTTATTTTTTTATAAGATAATATAGTTTGAAAAATCAAAATAGGGAGAGAATATGAGAAGATTTTTTCCAATTATAAATATACCAGTATTTAATCAGATAGGTTTACATGTGACAGATCAGTTTAGATTGATCAGATTATTGAAGTATCTGCCACCTATAAAATTTATTTGTTAAACACTAATTATTATTGAACAAGCTTATTATTATATTGATTATAATTGATAGAACTTAACTTTCTTTTAAATGAGCTTAGCTATGTTTTTGTGTATTGGTTTGGCCAGAGCATTTTTGAATTGTAGCACCAAATCCCAGACTACAGTTCTGCCCGTAGCAGGCTTGTTTGCGCTAGTGTCGATTGTCCAGCTGTTTTTGGTTTGTCGAGAAAAAAGCCCGAGTCATTCTTGCTTTTCGTCCATTTCGTCATTCACTTGTTCTTGTCGCCCCGTTGTTGTGCAAGAGCAAATTTGTATTTTGTCATGTAATTTCCATCGGAAATTTCTAGTAATTGATTGTTTAAATGTCGTGTGTGTGAATTATAAATATAACAGCGTAAATAGTGTTGAATTGAATTAATTTGAATCAGATTTGAACTTATAAAGAATCAGTTTGAGCTTTGTTCAAACATAGTACAGAGCCAGCCTGCAAGTTGAACGTGAAAAGGCTGCCCGGAAGCAAACCTTTCTATTCCCAGATTTCTTTCCATCCCTGAATCTGACCAAAACACCTAATAAGGCTTCGAAGGGCAAGTAGACAAAATTGGATTAAATCTGGTGAGTTTTTGCTCTTTTTTATTGTTCATTAATGCAGAGTTTAGAAAAAACTAGAAATGTTCAAATTTGGTAAACTGGCTTATCTGG